>NW_024581108.1:11987600-12016003 GCF_017639235.1 Corvus kubaryi
AGGGGCGGAGCGTAGCGCACACCCCGAGCGCCCATTGGCGGAGGCGGAGAGGGGCGGAGCGTAGCGCACACCCTGAGCGCCCATTGGCGGGACGGGGCGGGGCGGGGCCGAGCTGGGGCGGGGCCGAGCTGGGGCGGGGCCGCGCCTTGTCCCAGCTGGGGGCGGGGCGGGGCGCCGGCCCTGAGCGCCCATTGGCGGAGGCGGGCGGGGGCGGAGCCCGGCCGGAAGCGCCGCCCGTGCGGGTTTCCCCAGCGGCGCCGCCGAGGTTTCCGCCATGGAGGGCCCGGGGTCGTGGTCCAGTTCGGGGGTCGCGGGGCGGCCGCTGACGGAGGACGAGATGGCGGAGGTGAAGAAGGATGTAAGTGGAGGGCGGGGCCGAGGGCTCGAGTGCCTGGGCCGGGCGCGGAGCGGCGAGTGGGGCCCGTGCGCGGGCGGGGGAGCGGAAGCGGTGCGGGAGCGGGCGGGGGGACGCGGCGCGGGGGCGGCAGGAGGGACGGGAGCGGCTCGGCGGCGCGTCCGGGAACGCGGCGGGGAATTTCGGGCACGGCTGTGCCCTCCGGGGTCCCCCGGTGTGAGGCTGATCGTGCCTCGCAGACGCTGATCCCGGCCGTGCTTTGCGGTGCGGTCAGCCGCCCGCCCCTGTGCGGGCCTGTGCTTCAGGGGCAGAGCTGCGAGGGTTCGGCTCTCCCGGTGTCTCGGCGCCGCGGAGAGGCGCAGGAGGCAGCAGGCAGGATGAGTAAAATGGTACCCAAAGCTTGGCTGAAAATGCATGTGCTGCTCCTGGTGCCAGTAAAATTCTTCCTTAGCGTGGATGTCTTCATTAAGTATGCTTAGATATTTTTAATTGAGGCTTATTGTTCTGTATTTTCCTGGTTTTTCCTCCATACTTATTCACTGATGTCTGGAACCTGAGGCAAGACTTCATCCTGATTCATTCTGGATTAATTTATCTCATTGTGAGACTGGGAAGCAAGCAATGTGCTAACCAACCTCAACAAGTGATTGCTTAATTTAAAAAAAAGTAAAATCACAGTTTATCATTTATTTATTGCCTGTCCATGGTTCTGTTTGTAATTTACAGTGTCCTATGTTTGACTCGTTGGGGTTTATTTATGTTCCTTTAAAGTACAGTAAAGACTCCTTGGAGTTTGGTTTTTGTTTCTTTCTAGCTTTATGCATAAGTGATTTTCTTTAAATGCTTTGTCATAGCTCTACGAGACATGTTTTTCAAGTTAGTACTCACTTCCATGGAACCACTGGGTAATACTGCAATAGCTGGCTTTGGGTAGTTTCACCACAAAAGGATAAAAACTACTTGAGTCAGACTATATATATATAGATATAGATATAGATATAGATATATATATATATATATAAAACATGATAAGTATGTTAGTCTGGCTTAGTGACTGAACCCACAGCTGCATCTCACAGAAGTGCATGATTGTCACTTCAGCCCTTAATCTTAGACGTTCTCCCATAGTACTTGGAGGACACGATGGAAACTTTAGGTAGAAACAGATAACATTCATTTTATCATCAAAATGCAGTCCAATTAATCTGACTTCAGAGATTCTGCACTCAGATTTTAAGTGTTGTGGCTTCACAATCCAATGTGCTGGTTCAGTGTAAATTCAATTGGCTCTCTCAGAGCTGTTCAGGTAACTTTGATGGGATCTCTGCAAGCCAGGGTGCTGTGTTAGCAGAAGCACTGTGTGTGTTAGGGGACAGCTCACCTCAGGAAGCTAAAACTGGCAAGGACATCTTGGTCTGGGTAAGCTTGTCTTGAGGAGGAGTCTTGCAGCTGAGAGCTGAGAAGGAGGAGGTGAGCCATACAAAATCATTCATATAACAGAAGTAGGGTTGCAGAAGACAAAAAGCAGCCACTAATGTTGTTGAGAGTATGTATATTTATGGATGAAAGTGCATGTATTTTGGATGTCAGTAATCTGTTGAACTTGTCAGTAGTGGTGTTTATTTGCAAACCTTTTGAACTCTGAGTATATTCATGCTTTTGCTCTGAGACTGCTTTTGCTCAATGTACAGAAAGCATCAATAACTGCAGTATTTTGGAGTTGTGCCTCAAGGATACAAACAATGTGGAAATGTGGCAATCAGATGATCAGTGAAAATGAGTGTGTCTGTAGACAAAGTGAGTAGGTGCTGTTTGGTATCATTTCATTTTTACTTGACGGTTTTGAAATGTGCTAACCTCAGACTTTATGTAATCACATTTTCTATAAGTAGTCACCTTATTTCTTAACAAGCCTTGGAATTCCTGAGTTCAGTCAAAGAGCTAATGAAACAGATAATTAGGTATCAGTTTTTAAAAAAATATTTCTTACACTGAGAAAAATCTCAACTAAGTAACACAGTGGCAGCCTTAAAAATTCTTTTGCTAACCCGTATCAAATCATATAGGTTCCAACTCAGACTTCTAAATAATTTGAAATGTTGGCTAATACTAGTTCATTTTGTTTTTCAGGCTTTAGAAAGGATGCGTCCTTACCTGTGTGATAAAATCATAGCCGAGAGACACTTTGATTACCTACGTTCAAAGAAAATACTCACTAGGGAGGACACAGAAGAAATTTCTGCTCGATCTTCCAGTAGGAAAAAAACTGGGAAGTTATTGGACTACTTAGCAGAAAACCCAAAGGGACTAGATACTTTGATTGAATCTATCAGACGAGAAAGAACACAAAACTTCCTGTTGCAAAAGATAACTGATGTAGTGTTGAAAGTCAAAAATGAAAAGCTTGAAGCTCTTAAAGGTAACAAATTTTTAATAATGTTGTGTAAGACATAGGTTTTATTTTGAGGGTCTGCAAAATTAAGTCCAAAACTAAAGTCTTTCTCTGGTATTTGGAACAACATGTTTGGAAATATCACCAGTTTAGGTTTAAAATCCTAGTGCGTGTATCCTGGCTATACCTTTTTATTATCTGAACATATCCATCATAAATAACAAACTGCAAAAAAAACCCTATTGTGTTGTTGTGATGGATAAATCTGTCTTCACCTTTCAGTTTTGCTTTTCAAAAATGGGTGGTTATCTTCCATCTTGCATTTCTCTTGAAGCTATTTGCTGCAGTGGCAGGATGCTCTGGTTTTGTTAGACTTTGTGCCTCAGCAGAAGATATGCTATCAAATGCAACTTGAGGAGAGCTCCCCTGTATGCCTTCAATGCCACAGCTTAAAATCAGGCACTATAAATACATGTGTGTGTTGTTTCATACAGGTTTAGAGGTTTTGTTGACACCCAAAGCTTGAAGTGACTATGTGTACTCATATTTTATGGCAGAGGAAAAAAAGTATAGGCTTTCTACACCAAAAGCATTACTTCCCCTTCCACACCCATCAAAAGGCAAATAAAGAAGGAAGAAATATGTTTTAACCCTAGAGATGGAGGGCCTGAAGTTTTCTCTGGCTTCAGGTAGAATAGCCTTCAAATGCTGTCCACTTTGGAGCAGAACCATCAGGTGAAGCTCTTAAAAGTTTGAAGAACACAGTGAGACAAGTCTAAAAAAAGTTGGGCCGAAGAGCTAAAGTGACTTTCTAAAATGAACCTTAAGTTAGGGTGCATCTTTGTCAAGTACTATCTGATAGTGAGTACAGAGAAACTGTTCCCATCAAACTAAATAACCTGCATGTTTGCTCTTTAATTTGTCAGGAATACTGGATGTTACAGGTGAGATGAAGAGTTAGTCTGTTAAAAATATGGACAATTGATCTTTGACAGTCTTACTGATACTAAATCAGAGCACAGTTTTAAGACGTTCCCATACTGTAATTAAATCCAGTATCTGTTTTTTCATCTTAGGTCTAAGCTGCAGCACCTGTATGACCTCACTGTGTGGAGGAACAAATAATCTCTCTAGATCATTTTCTGATGAATCAAATTTTTTGGATAAAACAAAAGACAAAGAATCTTCCCAGATACATCACCCAGAAGAAGATTATAGCACTGCTGCATTTGTGTCTGCTGTCTCTCTTCATTCAATGAATTTACCAATTGCAGAGATGGGAAATTCACAGAGCAGTGTTTTGTCAGCCACCCTCCCAGGGCCTGGAGACCCTGGTGCACCCCCACTGCCCCCAGAGCTCCAAGACCAGCAAGAGCCATGTACCAGTTCAAGTGACAATTGCTTTTTGCCTTTAAGATCACGTTCTGTTCAACCACAGTGAACATAGTGACTTTTGTCTGTTTATATGAATGGTACTGAAACTTAGTGTGATGTCTCATAAAGGCTAAAAAATGTTTTCAAGCTGTTAGAAAAATTGGAGGAAATAATCTATGCAATTTCTGTTTTAATTTTGTAATTGTGTGATGCTGGAGCTGCCTGACTTTGTTTGTTTGTTTTGTTCTTTAAGGAGCTTTTTTCAAAATATTGTGGTGTTATACCAGCAAATGTTTGTTTTTTTAAACCAGTGTGTATAAGGTTTCACATTTAGTTGCAGATACTTTAGCTGGAATTATAGAACAAATGGGTTTTTCTTTCTACAGAAACAAACAAATGAGCTTTTCTTAATGTTTCTGTGATGGGTGAACTGGGAAAGATGGTTAGGAAAAATATTGAGTATGGAAAAAAAACATGAACTAAAAGCTTAAGCTTACTTACCAAAAAGCTTAAACTCATTTACCAAGTTAAATGTTTCTCACTAGGATAAACTGTGCTCTCCATGTATGTGTGTGCTGCTCCATTTGCAAAAAAACCTCACAAATCTGGCCAAATCCATGCTTGTTTGCAAGGAGTCTCTTCCTTGTGGGAACTTTGTCCTGCTGGTAAATCAAAAGAGATCAGTATTGCAAATATACTTCTGCAGGTCTTGGCATATTATTCTTATATATTAGTTAAAGATTCCTGATTTGAGATGCACTTTAAATATAGATTACCATTAGTACTGGAAAAGGAATGTAAACTGCTCTAACAGCATCATGAGGGCTGTAAGAAAACATTATTGTAGGATGTTATTAAGGAACAAAGCTTGTATGTTTTGTCCCACTAGGGAAGTGGAGGAGAAGTTGTGTGACAAGAAAGTATCTTTACCTGAAGGACTCTTGGAAATGTGGCACTTCAGATACCTCCTCTTCAAAGCAGACAGACAGGTTTACATTTCAAATTTTTCAGAGTCAAATGCATTTTAAACTGTTTCAACATGGGAAGGTTCTCATTTCTTGACACCATGTAACATACTGTATTCCTCTCATACTCGAGTTGTAGCCTACCTTTTGTGCAGGTGCCTATAATCCTTTCAAAATGACCTGGTGGACTCTTTCTTGGACACGTGTACAGTTGTGTTCTGCAGTACTACACTTTAAAGTGATAGGATGTTTTCGGTGTATTTGAAAGGTTTGTATTTAAAGCCCTAAATTATTTTGGCTCTCATACTGTGTATAGCCATGTAATGTCGTTCCAATTCACACCCAGGTAATTACTAAACTGTTCTCCTTTTGTGGAGACAGGCCATCTGCAGGACCTCAGTATAGTCTCTATAAATTGTTTTTCATTATTATTCTGGCTTTGGAAATAGATTAAAATAAAATGCAATGTTCAACTACACTCCATCCTGAGTATATGAACATCTTACATGCGAGAAGGATGTGTTTATAAAAATCCTTGTTTTTCTTGTCTACATCTACAATCATAGACTCTCCAGATGGTGAAAATGCTTTTCAGTGAAACTGCTTGGATTAGATGGCACTGTAGAAATTAAGTGCCTAAATATGCAAGTAAAACTTTGCTCTATAACATGAAATTAAGCATAGGATGAACTCCCTCTCTTCCATTAACTTGAATTGTAGTTGCACATACTCGGGACATCTAAAAAGTGATTTATCTAAATGCCCTCTGTAGCCACTTAAAGAGCTGTGCTTAGGCTTGAGTCCCTTCCTGGGTTCTTGTAAAGAGAAGAGAGTGAGCAGGGTTGGCCTTGACAGAGAAGATGCATCAGCTCAGGGTGGAGGCTGCCTTGCTGCTCCCCATCCTGCAGGGACCGCTCCCAGCAGAGCCTATGAACCTAAGACCTTGAATGAATGTATTACCAAATGTTTATAATGTGCATTTTTAAAACATATTTTTTAGCACAACTTTTGGAATAAATTCTTTTGTATAATTGCCTGTTTTCCTGTCTGCCTCTCTCATTTTTAAGATGTACAGGTTGCAAGAGCAGCTCATGCCGTTAACTTGATGTGTGGTTTTGGTTTTGTGTGTGCGGGAGGCTTTTGCTCTCCTTGTCTTTTTAGAGAGGTTTGTCTTTGGTGGAAAGACTGAATGTGAAACGCCTGTGCCCGTAGGACTACACTCAAGAGCAGTCTGTAAAGAAAACATGCATGTGAAAGCAAGAGCTCTGCTGCTTAAGTAGTTTCTGCAGTTCGTGACTACAACCTGATTCTTGCTTTTTTTTTTCAAATGACTAGTTCGACTTCCTACGGATGTGAGAAGAGTTGCTTCCAGCCACGCATATCTTGACTTCATTCTTAAATTAAGATTTTTATTTTTATTGATAGCAGGGGAGAAACAAAAACTTTGAGTGTTGAGAAGCATGACTCAAAAAAGGATTTGCAAATGCTGCAGGGAGTGTGGTGTCTCACTTCAGTGGTTGCTTTCATTGTACTTTGTGTATAGGGCTTATTTCAAAATAATGATCGTGGTATAGATTATGAGAGATCAGCTGGATATGGTTTAGTATCTTTACAGTGAAGGAACTGAACGTATTATAACCAAAACCCCTTCCTCAGACCTTATCCTGCTTCTGGTAGTATAAGTAATCTGAACATAGAATCATAGAATATGCTGAGTTGGAAAGGACCCATGAAGACCCTTGAGTCCAATTCCCAGCCCTGCACAGGACACCCCAAGAGTCACACCATGTGCCTGAGAGCATTTGTCAAAACACTTCTTGAACCTGTCAGACTGTGCTCACTGCCCTGGGGAGCTGTTCCAGGGCCCAGCCACCCTCTGGGTGAAGCAGCTTCTCCTGATGTGCGGCCTAAACCTCCCGACTCAGCTTCATCCCCTTTGAACAGCACCAGTAGTTTAGCCGATGCAGTAATGTATGTATGAGTCAGTCACAAGGAAGGTCTAGTACAAACTTTTTCCAACAAACTTGAAAAATCTGTTTTGGATAGGTGATGGTCAGCGCTGTGCCTGCCCTAGGTTAGCCGGTGATCAGACATTAAGGAAAACCTCCACTTAAGCCTGCAGCTGTGAAAAGGGAGAAATGAAGGTTGGCTCGGTTTCGTGTCTGATTTTCGGTGTCTGGTCACTCGAAGGCAAGCAGCCCGGCTACGCCGTGAGCCCTGCCTGCCCCGGCAGCAGCCGCGGGCTCGCCCGGGGGGCGGCGGGCCGGAACCCTCGGCGCGGGCGCGGTTTCCGCGGGCGGTGCTAGGCGCTGCCCCGCCATGGCGGCGGAGGGGGAGGACCCGCTGGGCTATTTCGCGGCCTACGGCAGCTCCAGCTCCGACTCGGAGCCCGAGGAGCCCCAGCCCGACGAGCGCCCGGCGGCGGCTGGCGCGGCCTCGGGAGGCAGCCCGGGGCGGCCGCGGCTGCCGCCGCCCGACGAGCTCTTCCGTCGGGTGTCGCAGCCGCCCGCCTTCCTCTACAACCCTCTCAACAAGGAGATCGACTGGGAGAGCCGCGTCCTGCGGGCGCCCGAGGAGGTGCGTGGGGCGCGGGGTGAACCGAGGCGGCGCTGGGGCCGCCCCGGGCCCCCCGGCCCGGTGTGACGGGTGCTCTGCTCTCTCCTGCAGCCCCCCAGGGAGTTCAAGGTGTGGAGGAGCAACGCCGTGCCCCCGCCGGAGACCTACAGCCCGCCCGAGAAGCCGCCGGCGGTGGCCCCTGCCCTCGACATGGCCATAAAGTGGTCCAACATCTACGAGGACAATGGCGACGACGCGCCCCGCCAGGCCGGCAAAGCCAAGTTCCTGCCGGACGAGGAGCAGGAGCCCCTGGAGTCGGGTGAGGCCCTGGCGTGAGGCGGCTGCGCTTTGCTCAGGCTGTGTGTGCTTCCAGAGCCGAGCTGGGCGGGTCCCCTGAGTTCTCTGTGGCCGGAGCTCTCCCTGGGCTCCGAGGAAGCTCTGCAGGCTTCTCCTGCATCCACTGCTGCCCAAGGGCAGAGCGGTTTGGCTGCAGGGATGGGTGGACTGTAGTGCCGGTGTTTTGGCTTTCCTGGAACCAACACAGACCCTCGAGCAGTCTCTCTGCTCCTCTGCCCCACTGCCATTTGTAGGGAAGGATTAGAGTCTGTAGCACCGTAGTTCTGTGAAACCAACAGGTTCAGTCATGGTGCTGCTAAAACAGAAGGTAGCATGAGCTTCAGGTGCTGTGTTGACCTTAGTTGCAGATGTAGGTCAGATTATTTTTATAACGTTTGCAAAACTTGGGGCCCAAGAGAGGAATTAAATAGGATGTCCGTGGGACAGATTACTGAAGAAAATATTTACTGTCCTCTTCACTTTAAATGATGGTACAAGCTGTAATGGTAATTTAGGAAGTAAAGAAATATTTGACGGGTAGGAGAATTTTTTTTTTTTTTTTTAATTGCTGGAGAAAGAGAATAGCCAGCAACAGTCAAGAGAACAAAACCAGAAGAAGAAATTCTGGGCTTTCAGAACACCCAATAATGGTTTTGTTAACCAGTAAAATCGTCTACAAACCTTTTGCAAAGAAAGGATTTTTTTGTTGTCTTGTGCCTTTTTTGGTTCTGCGTATTCTTTCCCAGTAGCAATTTTTGTCTTGCTCCATGTGTTCTATATGTTTCCCTGTCCATGCATTTCTCTTAGTCAGCCTTCATCTGAAGTAGGAAGATAAAAAGTTGATTGACCTTGACATTGTTTCCTGCTTCAAAAATGTAATTTTCTAGCTTTTTCTATTAGCTAATCAAATAATATATTTTTTTAGAACAGGTACTGTACAGTAGCATAAAGCCTCTTCTTAGTTATCTGCAGTGGTTTGTGGTAGTAATAAGAAGTAACCATTCCTGTTTTGTCCACATATTGTCTGCATTCCAAAAATGAAGATGTTGTCAGTTAATACTACAGTGTCTTTTTTTCAGGCATCTCAGATGTGGTTAAGTCAATTGTTCTGAGACAGGATGGTGTTTAAGGCAAAAAAAACTGTCTTTGCTGACTTTGATTAACTCTCTCTTTTATTTAAAGATGGTGAAAAAGATGATGAACCAGCTTCTGCTAAGAAACGTAAAGTAGAGTCTGGAGAGCAGGCAAAGAAGAAGAAGAAGAAGGTATAAGCAAGGTGTTTTGGATTTAAACATTGTTACAGTGGGGATACTGCAACACACAAAACATAACGAGAATTTCAAGGAACTTGGATTCCTCTGCTGGAATGGGAAACAGATACGTGTTTACTGCATTTCTCTCTCGTATTGGGTAGGGAATTTTATTTCTGTTGTATGCTTGCCTTTTGGAAAGCACAAAATTAAATGGACAGTGTTGTGGTAGAACTTGTTTACTGAACAAAATTTAAACCTGTTTATTTAAAACAAGGATTTAGAAGAGAGATCCATTGCCATGGATACTTGTGCTCATGCAGGTTACAGGGCTTCACAGTATTTTGTTTATCAAGAAGCCTGGTAACATGAGTTTTTCTGGACTGACTTTTCCATTGTGTCAAAACCTTTTATAAAGGAGTATATACTAAAGATTTTTTAGGTACTGGTCTGTGATATGTTCACATAACGTTG
Source organism: Corvus kubaryi (assembly GCF_017639235.1). Lineage (NCBI taxonomy): Eukaryota > Metazoa > Chordata > Aves > Passeriformes > Corvidae > Corvus > Corvus kubaryi. The sequence goes on from NW_024581108.1 coordinate 11,997,303, forward strand.
TTTTTAAATGTATGTATAGACTGCAAATAGTCACTGGAATAAAACTACATTTGAAAACATCTGGGTATAAATATTACATTGCATGCTTGGTGAATAGGAGCAATGAATTCTGTATTATATGCCATTCACTGATCTGTGGCTTAACAGATTTCTCAGGGCTTTTTTGTTTAAATAAATACACAACTACAAACTGAAAAAAAAAGGATCTAAAAATGGAGTTTAATATTTTATGATTATTTTGATGTTATGGGATTTTCATCAGTGAAACACGGGACTAACTGATGGAGTGAGAATTGAAGCATGTAATGTATTCTCGAAACAGAAAATAGAATCAAGATATTTATGTGGGCAAAAATTATGACAAAGCTGTGATAGTCTCTGCTGCCAAATTGTATTTATTTCAGTACAAACAGTTGGTAATCTTCTCGAAGTGCTAGTCAGTATATGCTGCATTTGTGGTATGCTGCTGAATAGGTTTTTTTTGTATGTGGCAAGGTACCAGCTGGTACTGGATTGGAGAAAGGGTTGCTGTATATTTTCAGATAAAGATTCTGTGCCTTAGAAAGTCTGCAGTGATATTAGGGCTTACTAATAGAAGTTTATGTACTTAAATTTTAATGTAAAAATTGGTGTTTTCTATTTTCCTTCTGTCTTGGACTAGCTTTACTTTGGCAGAACAGATTCTGTATGCATATGTGCTAATATGATGTTAATATTTTTTAAGTGATTTTAAGAGGGTTTTTTTTAACCTTCATATATAGAAAAGTGTACTAATTTTTAGTGAATATATGAGGTTATTAATAAGTTGTGCAGTTCTAGCCTTGGCAGTGTGATAATGCTTTCTCTAGATCCTTGTCTACCTGCAGACTCTGCAGCTGCTCCTTGCCAGTTTCACAGGCTGTGGGGCCAAATCTGTGATATATTCTACCCATTCCATGCCGTTAGTCTGGAAACAGTTCAAAAAATGGTACTTGACACAGCTGAGGGTTCCCTGTGCCCACCTTTCCTAGCACAAACGCAGGTACCAGACAGTGTCCTAGCAAGGTCTAGGATGAGGGACACTGTCATGGCAAAGCTTATGGAGTGGCAGCTCTCTGTAGGGTTTCTCAAAATACTCCATCTGCATTTTTGATTCTTATAGTAGTTCTGTTTGCTAGTGAAGTGCTCCTTGAAGAATGTTACAGCTGAAGGTTAATGTCACCAGCTCTGGAATTCGGATGCATTCCCATGACTGCTGTGACCAAGGAGGCTTTTGTCTGTGTATTTTTTGCTCTGCTGTTCTACAGGGCAGTTCAGGAAGTTACCGTGCCAGTTGCTTCTTTTGTTTTCAGACCATATGATATATGTAGTATCCAGTTGTCTTGAAGTTAACACTATCTGATACTCAATTTCCAAGGAAAAAACCAGCATGTCTAGCCTGGGAGAAGAACAATTAATTGTATTGTTAGCAGGTTGAGGGAATCTTCATTATAAGCAGCTTCCCTGTTCAGGAGAAATGGTATAAACAACTCTTTGTCTTTTTCTGAAGTAAGGCATCTGAAACAAGTCTGTGAGAGCCTGTGTGAAGCTGAGTTATCTGAGGAAGCTGGTTCTGTAGCTGGAAGTTTTTTGGTAAAGATGCTTTAGTCCATCCTCTTCAGGAAAAGATGATGAGAGAAGTGGTACAGTGCTGCAGCTTCTGAAGCAACTCAAAAGACTTCAAGAAACAGACTTAAGAGGTTTTCTTCAGGTTTGGACAGCTAATAATGAAAATTTGTCTATGCATCAGGATCTGTGGAACATAGAGTGAACACCAACTAAACTTAAACTGATAGCTCAGATGTTCAAGAAATCTCTGACTATAGAACAGTTTATCCTGGATTGTCTTTCAAAAGAAGACTGTGACAGTGAACATACACCCCTGCTGACAAATGGGGAAGATTGCCTTTGAAAATTAGTCCTCTATTAACTCATCATTCTACTGTTTTTATGATGAATCAAATCCGATTACAGTCATTATGTATAACGGGAAAAAAAGTAGTAAAAAATGCATACAGGTTTGATTTGAGGAAATCCTCTTAAAAATTTGTCAAAATCAGAAAAACAGTGTCTGGAAGGCAATTAATTTGCAATGAACACATTGTGTTGCTTCCAATGCTGGCACAAGAGCAGCTGCAGTACTTGGCTTACCGAGAAAGGCAGGATGATCTGGAAAAGAAGAATTCACATCAGTATAGAAGTACAGCTGTTGAGGATAATGGCAGGCAGCACTTCTTCCCAGAAGTGCTGACAGGGAGGTTGTGGGAAGGCATCCCTCTGTTACTTTGCTGTTCCTCTTCTTGATGCAGACTACTGCTCTTGAAACACTGATTCATTTACAAATAGTTTGTGATAAGCTTAGTGCTGCCAATATGAAAGTGAATCCAGAGAAATGTGGTGTGTTCCATAAAGAGTAATTTACTGTGAACCTGGAATCAGCACAGGAAGAGGCATTTTTGTCACTGGAGAAAAGAGAAGCTGTGCAGTGCTGGCCACTCCAGTGACAGGAAGCTCCTTTGCCCGCTTGCTAATCTTAGAGAATCATGGCAGAATCAGGACAAAAAGATGCAATGCTTTCAGTCACCAGCATAATACAATTTGGATTTTCTTTGCAGGCTTGAAAGGTTCTTGTTCCTGTTTATGTGTTAGCTTGCTGATTTTATCCAGGCCCCTTTGGCCATTGGTCACAGAGGTTTGTACTTCTGCTTTGGGTGTTGATTGGATGTGAGAACGGTGCAGGACTGTTTTAAAAACATGGAAGATAATTACAGCTGAACTGTGTGTTCTTGTAGGATAAATGGTTGTACCAGTTGAAAGGGAACCCTGGCAATGGCTACAGCTGTGCAGCATTTCCGTTTTGAGAAATGTTGTTTAAGGATACCCACAATGCTTTGTTAGACTGGAAAAGTCAGTAAGGTTGTTTTCCCAATAGCTGGACAAATCCCAGGACCCTCAGTCATGGGCACAAGCATGGTGGTATCAGTGCCCTGCAGAGGTGACCTTGCTGATGGGCCAATTGCTCTTGCAGCAGCTGAGTGGGAATGGCTGTCCAGGCATGCTCGGGAGGGGATGCACTCCTCTGTAATTCACAGGAGGGAAAATGTTACAGAGGAAAAGAATTCTCAGAAATACTAGCATAAGATGTGTAGAAAACCCTTGAGCAAATGGAGGCACCTTGCTAAGAAATCTGATTCCATTACTGCCAAAGGCATTTTCTGGCTGCATTGACTGAGGTGAAGCTTAATAAATAATGCAGCAAGAGGCAGTGGTTAGCTGGGCAGGCTGTGCCTGTCTCGGAATGTCAAGACTGTAGCAAAAGCAGCATTTCTGTGCAACAAAATGTTGGCAGAATATAGAAAACTGCTGAAAAGAAATACTGTGGTTTTATTGCACAGGAGGCTTCCTGTGAGACATGGGAATCTCAGGGAATAGTTCTGTTGTGAGACAAACATGTTGGTAGCAGTGGAGTGCTTTGTAACAGTCTGAAAGTCATATAATTAGGAACCAAGAAATAGCAGGAATAATGGAGTGGTAGAGATTGCAGTGAGCTAGTTCTTTATGCTGAGAGTATCACAGACCAAAAGGAACAATATCATCTTCAGAGGAGTCCACAGAATTTGTGTCACTGTCAGAAATATGCAAAGATTGGTTGGGGCTGGAAGGCAGAGTCACACCAGAGACTGGAATGGGTTTGTGCTGCTGGTTCCTTTGAACTGTTTTCTTCAGGGCACTTCTGACAAAAGCAGGAATTTTCAGGGAAGCCAGTGCTTGTGGAGCTGGATTGATGGAAGAATGCAATGAATTCAATGAATGGAGATAAGCGTTTTTAGGCCTTATCAAATAATTTTATCTGGGTCCTTCATTTAGAAGACGAAGTGGTCTTCATCTTTAGAATGCTTTAGTCTTGGTAGCTTCAGAAGACAAAGATGTATTTGCTTTGCTGTAACTGTGAGCAGCAACACAAGAACTCTGTATTTGCTTGTCTTCTAACAAAGTAAACTTGTTCTTTGGAGCAAACCCTGATTTCCCATCCCTTCCCATAACTTCTCCCACCATATGTTTCTTGCTGTGGATGGACTGATACGGAAACAAATACAGCATTAATACAGGGTAACCCCAGGAAAGTGTAACGAGGAGTTAAACCTAAACCACAGAACTTCTCAGGGGAGGATTAACACGCTCTCCTCAAACCAACCCACCAAACAACCAACCAACCTTGCCAGCAGCAGGCTCACAGCAAAAGTCATTGGGGAGCCTTTCTGTTGGAAGCAGAACACAGTCCAGTTTTGTTAAAAAACGAACCTCTCTGACACAGGCTGGTAAGGGATGTTTTGAGGAACCAGGCCAGGGAATGCGAGAGACTAATTTCACTTCCCTTGCAGAAAGGATCACTATTACTTAATGAAGACCTAAAGGAGGAGCTGGGTTGTTTTTTTTTAAAAAAGAAAAAGTTTCTCTATTAGGTGTCTGGCTGAGAAATGTGTCGCTTTCCATTGTAATCCCTTCCTTAGGACTGATAAAGTTGTATTTTGTGAGACTAAGATCTTATACATTGTCTGAAATGTTTCAGTGAGTTGTATTGTTTAACGTAGTTACAAGGTTGGCAATGGCAAGGACTAGTTTAAAACTTACTGGTTTAATAGTTAAGAATTCTGGGGTTTGTACAAGATCTAAGGTTTGCTTACCATTAGTGACTTGTTCTCACAGGAACCTTTGTGCATGGCTCTTGGATCCTTGTAAGGAAGCTGTATCTGACAATAGTAATGAAATACTGCTTCCACTTTGAAAACTTACTCTTTTTTAAGTATCTATATAAAGCCTGTTTGCAGGTTTTCCAGCTGTGCTGCTCCAGCAGAGAGCGCTTTTGTTACCGCTGGCACAGAGCCTGTTGAATCATCTGCAGCTCAGCTCTAAACTACAGAACTCAATTCCCCTCTAGCTTTCTTTGTAATGCTTAAGTGTCTCTTGAAACAGTACACATCTATTTTGTTTACTTTCTTGATATCTTGTTCTAGACAAAGGCATTTTAAACAGCTTTTGCACTGTAAATTTCACATGATTTTTGAATGCTATGTGGGGAGAGTTACTGTAATCGTTTCTCTTTAAAACAATAATTCATCCATTGATGGATCATGATGAAAAAATTATTTGGCACCCAATTTTAGTCAAATGTGTTTGTCTTCAACAAAGCAGTGAAAATCAATATGAAAATAGTGAATGGTTAAATGTCATGCTAAACGCCTATTTCAGACAAACTAATTACAGAGTTTCCAAGTTTCTAACTTAGAAAAGCCCAAAAAGGGGTTTGTGATCTTGTGCTTGAAAAAGGTATAGTTGGTTTAAATTTAAGAATACTGAAGAAAAACTCCTTATTTCTGTAAAATAAGAAAGTGAGGAAGAATTGGCTTTGAAAAGTTGCATTTTTCTTATTATACCGTGGACTTCTAACCTTCTTTCATAGAAGGTTACAAAAATAAGGCTGGAATGTGCCTTCCCAAGGTGACCCAGCCCATTGGCTGCCCCAGGCCAGCCAGGCCCACGCCATTCCTGTCAGACTTCTTGGCTTTAAAACAGTGCTGGAAGGGGAGGCAGTGATGCAACCAGCCCCACCAGCCCTTCTGCCTGTGCTGGCAGCTTGGTGCTTTAGTGAATCAGTAGAAATCAGCAAAAGCATGCAGTTAAACAAGAGAGTTTAACTTTCTTCATTTTGGGGAAGCATATAACCCTCTCTAGCAGCTCCATGGTCCATAGTTTTGTGTTCACACAGAGCAAGGACTCCTGTGTAAGCACAGGTGTATGTGGCTCAGGATGACATATTCAGGGTTATAAAATGGGATTTACCTTAGCATTTGCCTTGGTTCTTTGGTTGTAGCATAGCCAAGGGAGAAAAAAAACCCCATGTAATGTAATTTTTAAAAAATTAACTAATTCTAGACTAAATGACAGGAAAAGACATAATTTCTGAAGCCAGTTTGTCTGGTCACAGAACCTGCTACTGTGCGCTGCATCCAAGTTTCGTTGCAACAGACTTATGCTGAGGATTGTGCTGCTGCTGTACTGGGGTAACTCTGGACAGCATTTAACAGTCAGGCCCTGCAGTTCACTCAGAAGTTAAATTAGTCCTTAAAACCAACTTTTTTTTCTCAAGGCTATTCAAAAGGAATGAAAAGAAACTACCATTATACTCAAGGGAAGCACTGGGGGTCCTAGAGATGGAATCAACCCACTGTATGTGTTTAGGCTTTTAATTAAAAGACCTCATTTAATTTTTCACAGGATTTTGGCAACATACGAAGCTGAAAGATAATGGTCTTATTCACTGTGAAAATACCTAATGTGATTTGCTTATAGTGCAGATGTTTCCAGGGCTGGATATGCCCCATGGTAGGTGGAAACTTCACTTGATGCCTGCTTTGGCTGCAGCAGGACAGTAATGCTGGGGGTGACACAGCTGTCTTCATGGATTGCTCTGAAATTCAGAGTTAAGTAAATAACATGAAGGGGCTTAAAATAATCAGTTGGTTTATATTGGGAATATTTTGTAGACCCTGATTTTTGCTTTTCCTTCTCATGCTGCAAAAATCCCTTAGATTTTAATAGCATTCTGCTGACCTTCACCTGAAAAATGATCACATTTAATAACAGCGCTAATTCCCATGAAACTCTCCCTGATTCTCCGTCAGAACTGTATTTTTATCCTAGATTGTGCATACACACTTGAGCATAAAGAACCTGAAATAGTCGCAGCTGGGAAATTTGCTTCCTTGGTGCTTGGGAAATAATCAATTTCGGGGAATCGGTTCCAATTGAACATTTGTTTGTTTTTCTCAATTGTATAGCATATGGCTTTTGTTTGCTAAATTAGTAGCTCTTCTGTTTTTGTAAGAATAAGGTTTACTGATTCTCCTGGTTAGTGCTACAGGGTTTTGGGGAAGCTCTATGTGACCAGTTCTGTTTCTGATATCATGCTAAAGGATGCTCTTTAATCTTTGGTTACATTTGTACTAGTAAGTCACTGGCACAGTAGGAGAGTGCCTGTAATGTGAACTAGTCCATGCTGTGGGCTAGCTCAGTTCTGCTCCCACAGGAGCAACGCCCAGCAGCAGGCCAAGTGCATTCAATGCACTCCTAGAGTGCATCCTCTGATTTGAGTTTCATCTGAAAGGAATCCAGCTGGTGCACTCTGGAAACCAAAGTGGAGTCTGCCAGGCTGATAGGGAGAGTCACTTCAAAAGCTGCCTCCTGCTCCAAACCAAAATACTTGGGCAGGCACACCCTGCCCGTGTGAGGGCCCTGCTTGCTCTGCACCCCAACCCCTCCAACACACGTCTTCATCCCCAAAATACACTCTGCTGGGGAAAACACAGCTCTCTTCAATGTTTATGCTCTTGGTAGCACGCCAGTATCGCCTTCTAAAGTCAGCTTTTTCCTCATCTTAGATTGTGTCTTTCATAGTAATTGATTCACTCTTGTCAATATAATTGGCTCTTACATTACAAAGGGTGGTGGAGGAGAGTAAATTGCAGCACTGATCATTGTTTGTGGGTTCCCAGAATGGCAACAGTTGTCCTTATAGGCACTGCATTCATTCCTGCAAGAACCTGCACGTGTGGATGAAATTCAGCTATGTATGAATCCCACCACAGGCAGTGGAAAGTCTGCTGTTTATGAGCTAATTGCACATGTGAATTTACAGTGCTGGGACAATAGCACTGAGCCTCTGTTTCTTGATGGGGGCTGAAGCCTTTTTGTGCATCTTGCAGCAGAGTAAGGAAAGGGATACATGTCTTTTTTACTCCTAGAAAGAATGGATTCCTTTACCTTTCTATGCTTTCTTCTCAGGAAAAATTAACTGCATTTTGCAAGCTCACAAATGCATTTATTCATTTTAATATAGATGTCTTAAAAGATTCATTTCTCCCTGAAGACATTTGGGCAAGGTAGAGAGAGAGATTGATCATTTCCAGATGTTCTTTGCTGACAAGCAAGAAAAATTCTGCTTCGGGTTAACACTTGTGAATGTATTTTAAATATATACATTTTCTGTACAAATCTGCCAGGGAGAGCACAAGCCAGCGTGGCAGGGGCTGAGATGGACAGATTTGCAGTGTCATAGCTGCCTTAGTAAGGTAGGGGTTGCCCCTGCTGACTGGGCTAAAAGCCTTGGGAACTTCCCTCCCTGTAATCTCGTATGGACAGGTAGGGGAGATGGATGTGCTTTTCAGACAGTGAAAAGCACACATTTTCACACCACGTGCAGTGTGCTTTGAGGTAGACACTTGGCTCCACAGTGTTTGCTGAATCAGATGTATTAAAATAGATAATTCACTGTTTCTTTGATGTTTTGGGAACATTTCATACTGGGATTCCTAAACATTCCACACTAAATTCTGGCAAGACGTGGCACAGTGAATGCCAAGTAGTTTGACTTCGAGTTTCTGGGAAGTACCCCAAATTAGCAAAGCCGGGGGAGTTGGTGTCCTGCCTGTTACCTGGGAAGACAGCCAGGCCGATGGAGCAAAGCAGGCACTGGTGTCCTGCTCTCTGTGTGTCCGTCTCACTTCCCACAGTGCATGAGCAGCACTCCAGCATCACACCTGCAGTTCCTGCCCCTCTGCTTCTGCACAAGCAGTGGATGCTCACTCTGATACTGGCTGTCTTGCCTGGCAGTAGTCTCCAGTGGCTACAAGGTGAGAACTTCTTAGTGGTGAAAGATGAACATCAATCAGTTTTGTAGGAAACCCTGGTGCCTGGGAAGAGCAGATTCTTCTTTAGTTGGTTCTGGTCTCTAAGGCAACAGCAGCCTGAGCATGGGAAGTAACGGAGCTCATGCCTGTCAGCAGCAAAGGAAATGCCTGCTTGGGAAGCAGTCCTCCTTAACAACTGTTGTCCTTCTCAAATGGTGTGTGGAACCAGAAACACCACTGGAGACCAGGATGCCTTTATGAGTCACAAGCTGGTTGTCACTGGGTGGGCAGAGGAGGTGGGGGCAGTCAGCAGAACCAGCCCCGCATGTTGCCTCCTTGTGCACACTGAATCCTGGAGGAATAGGTTTCCATTGGAGTGATCAACCTGTGTACATTCAGAGGTTGCTGACTGCTAAGACTGTTTTAAGTAACTGACGGACAAAAGACTGATAAACCCATTTTCGTATCTAGACAGGGCTCTGCCCCTGTGAGTGGCAAAGCTCAGTGTCCTGGGAGCATTATGAGCAAAGCCCTCCCAAGGCCCAAGGAAGAGGTGTGTGAGGGTTGCAGTGGATGTGAGGTCTAGAGATGGTGAAGGTCTGCTTCAGGAAATGAATCTTCAGTGGAGCTGTGTCATGGCACTTGTCCCAGTGTCCCAAACCCCTGCAGTAAGCTCAGCTGTGACAGAGTAAGAGAGGGGAAGGAAGTGATAGGGGAAAGACAGGAGGTAAAACTATGGGGGGGGCATCATTCTCTGTGGTTCTTCAGGTAAAGCAGGTAAATACCTAAGGGTCTTCATTGAGCCCATATGTTCTTTAGAAAGGAAAAATATGCTAGCTTAGAGCATTAGTTGATTTCTTGTATTTCAGAAGCAGGCAAAGTGGAGGGGGAAGATGACTCTGAAGTCAAATTTTGGAGTGTTCTCTGTGAGAGCAGGATGTTGATAAGAGGAAGGGGCAGGACTGGGGAAGAAAAAGAAACATCCCAGTTTTTGTCCATAAGGACAACGTGCTGCGCAAAAGAGGGCCTTGAATCCTGGGACGAGGTGTTGATGATACTCAGGTGTTAAAGCTCTGAGACTTGATACTGTAGTTAACAAAACATCCACTTTACTGCCTCAGCAGTGTTGCCAAACTGATCTGTCAGTTTTGGGATTGTTCATAGAACTGTGCAGGATGCAGTCTTTGGTGTTTGCTTAGGGATCTTTTTTTTCCTGAAATACATGTATGAAGATCTGAAGGAGCACATTCAGGGTATGTTTCCCCCGGGTTTTCCTTTCTCAGCCTGCTTTGCCCCACCAATAGCTGCCCAGGTGGGGTCCTGTCTGTCACACGCGTGTGCAAGGTGCCAGCTCAGAAAGGCTGCAAACTGGCAATGGGGTTTCAGTGCATAACTTAGCCTGTGACACCTGATGAACTGCATGCTTGATTAGAATGTGCTATTTGGGAAAACATCTTCCAAAGGGATGCTAAAATTGGCAGCTCTACAATTTGACCTGGTTTTCTTTTGTTGCCAGTTTTGAAGACAGAAGGCACTACACAGTTAAAATCTGTTTTGTTTTGTTTGGTTGGGTTTTATTTTGAGAAGAAGTGGGATAATTTTAGTTCTTCAGTACTAAAAATTAGATCAAAATCCTGGCAACTGTACAACATAAATGAGCAACCTTGCAATAAAGGGTTTTTTGTCACCTTGGAAACACAGTTTGAATAAGCTACTTGGAGTGATTTTAGTTTCAGACTTCCCTCTGCCCTTGTCCCTCCCATGCAAATTCTGTTTTTACACTCAGTATATCCGGCTTAAATGTGTTTCTTTCATATATAGCCAACAGGGGAATTTGCCAGACAAAAGTGGAAGAACACTGAAAATGACCTTGGACACGATGTTTCAGAGCAGAAACTGGTGTTTGGAAACATTCAAAGTTAAACCTATCAAAAAATAGATATATTTTTAAATTCGTCATTTTAGATCTCACAGCTCAACGTAAAAAACCCAGAAGCTTAACTTTAAATAATTATTTTTTACATACCAGTGAGTCTTGTTATTCTGGAGAAGAATATGGCATTTAGGAAACAAATTTTAGCACTAAGAGGAAAGTTGAGAGGTTAAATAAGGAGAAATATACATTAAAAAATGGATGTATTCTATTAGATATACACAGTCTTTCAAAATCCCCAGTATTGTGATATCCATGTGAAATTTGTTGTATTAAAATGCTGTGACTCTTTGTTGTGAACATTACACAGATTATGCTGTGGCATAGCTGGAAACTCAAGTAATTAGAGATGAGATTAGGATAAAGTAGTGCTTCTATCCACTAAAGAATGTAAATATTTTGAATATTTTCAATAGCTCACACTCCTCTAACAGATCTCACCTGAAGAGTGCCCTTACTGTGAGTGCCCGCTCAAGAAAGCACAGAAGCCTTTGGTAGCCTTTCCCAAATACTTGAAATCAGCTGAGACACACTGACTTTCCACTCCCATGGAGACAATATTTCAAAGTGAAAAGTAAACCGATTTTCAGTTACTTGAAAGACTAAATTGCATTTGAATATATATTTTATTGTGCAGGTAATATTCCTGGAAGCTCAGAGGAACCCATGCAGGACTGGCTGGTGGTCCCTGTGCCAGTGCCTGGTGTCACCTCTGCCTCCAGTGGTGTGGTCTGCTAGGCTGGGCAGGGGAAGGTGTGACCCAGAACCATGTGCCATGGTCTGAGCAGCCACAAAAGACCAGCAGGACATTACACCAATACATCATATGAGACACGATGAGATAGAACAGCTGACTAATATTTGGGTTAAGTATTTGGAAATGCTTCCTAACCACATGACCAGTGAGGTTGTTGGAATAATAACAGGACCATATAACTTGAGATATTTAAACACAGATGGATTTGAATATGAGCAAATGGAGGGCATGTGTGATTAAGGGAGCACAAATGAGATTCAAAATCTATTTTTCACCTCCATTTCCTTGGATTCTGTTTTGTCTCCCAGGAGTGACTGAATGTTATGATGGACATTAATAATTAAAAGGAGCTTGACCGTAGCACCTTCCCATGAGCTGCTGTGCTTTTGCCATTCCTTGTTATCACAGCAGTGAGCGAGTGCTGGGAGCAAGCTGTCAGCAGATGGTAGGTAGCAACTCTGGCAAGTTTGCAAATAAGGGACTTTCCCTGCTGCAGTCAGCTGGCTCAAGTATTAATCTCCTTGCTGCACTGCTCTTTACAAGTTAAGAAAGCTCATCAGGTCAAAACATGTATTCCATGCTGGCTGTCCAAAGCAGGAAAACCTTTTTCTCTGATGAAACACAGTTTTACTTGATAGGTGCACTCCAGGACATGCAAAAAACCCTCCATGTTTCTTACCGTTAACTTCTTTGATTGCTCTGTTTGATGCACACACAGTGACGAGAAAAAAGAGAACATTTCGCATATGAAACTCCACAGATCTCCCAGCAGCCTGAGGTGATACGCTGTGTTTCTCTGGCTCCCCCCTGCCCCCCCTCTCCCTTTTATTTTGGCTTCGTAATATACAGGATAACTATAATGAAATTATCTTACATGCACACATGTAAAGTTTTTTGAGGAATAAAATTATTTCGCTTACATAAAAGAGAACAATAGGTCTTTTCAGCTTGTGAATGTCGTTGCCAGATTTTGCCTACAGAAACTTAAAATTTAAGATGATGAAAACACATCTTTAAGGCATCCTTATGATTATCTTAAGTCAAGTACTTTGAGCACAGCACACTATATACAGTTCTTAAAAAGGATCAGTCTTTCAATTTAAGGATGTTTCCACTTTTCTTTCTATATATTGCTTTTCCTGATACCACATTTAGAAGTCCTCTGTACTTTGCTCTCATGTGAAACGCAGAGTTTGGAAGTTGATGATTTGAAAAATCACTATTTCTAATGCTAGAAGTGGAACAAACGGGAATCCCCTTTCTCAAAGTTCCTAAGAAGATGCTCATTAACTGTGTTCCCCCAATCTGGCCTTTTGTTGGCTGATAGTAGGTGATTGGAAATCATTCAAGATAATCTTAGTGTGTTGTAAGTTTTGCAGGATTTTTAATAAATAAACTTTGCATATGCAGCAGGTTTTAAGGCCCTGTGCATAATGTGATTAATGATAGATGTACCTTGCAACATGGCCTGGACTGTGTTGGGTGGCCTGGCAGAGCCAGCCGTGCTAAGGGGCTGCAGGCATTACAAGCTCCTGTTCAATATTAACAGGGGCTGCTAAAGGACACAGCTCAAGAACCTTGTAGCTCTAGCTAGGTGGGGGATGAGATTCACAAACCTTACATTTAATCTAAATTTGGATTAATAGCCAAATTCTGTGAGAGCCTGAATGGTGGTGGAGACTTTGTGAAGGCACAAGGCCAAGGAGAAAGATGGACCACTGGTGGGCATGGGTCAGAGCTCTGCTTCTTCTCTGTCCTCCTGGAGCAGAAATGGCAGGACCACAAATATGGTCCTGGCCTAAAGACATGGGACAAAATAGACAGAGAAATGCTTATTTAGTGATTTCATTTCCTTCACAGAGAATCTCCTGATGTTTTGAGCAAAAGTTTGAAGCTGTTTTTCTTTTGACCAAATATATTACACTGTTTGCTGGTGTTTACTTTCACTTCAAGCAAGGTTGAGTCCCACCAATCTGGTGGTTTTGTTTCCATGTTAGGAGAAGGTAATTGTGGTGATGGTCATGATACCAGCTATTTTTACTGTATGGGTAATGCTTTGGCTTCTTTATATCCAAAATACTTTGGTATTTTTAGCATATCTTCAGTGAGACTGACATCCTACCATAGCACTGGGATGTTGTAAGATTGCAGGCAGAGGTGGTAATGACAGCCCTGAAGTTCAATGACATGTTTTGAAACACTCATAGAGATGTTAACTTGCATTCTCTAAAAAGTCAATTATTAACTTAAAAAAAAATCTGTAAGATGCTAAAAAGGGCATGAATTTCTGTCTTATTTCTGCTTAAGCAAAGCACAGAAGGCAGAGCTGTGAACATTCCTGCTGCTTAAGTTAGCTGGTAACTATGAACAGAAGAATTTCCATCACATTGCTCATTTGAATCTAGGTTTACTTTATACGGCTTTTAAAATCCTTTCCTGTTTAATTTTAATTACAATTTAACAGGACAGTTATACCATGCCCCTGGAAGCAGTGGGCTCAGCACTTCACATAAAGGCAGGGTAACCATCCTGATGCTGTAGGTCACATTGCCAGAATCCAGGTGGCCCACACCACTGGAGTCAGAGAAGAACTGATGGTGGCAGTGCCTTCTCAGAAGTGTGTTGCCTCCTGGTAAGAAGGCATCCATGGTTTTTTGGACATGGCCAAGCAACAGCAATGCAAGTGCACTGCACCAGGTGTAAGATCTCGACAGCAGTGCCTCTTAAAGCAGTTTTGGTTGAAGAAGGTGTCTGGCAAGGATGCTCTCTAGAAGGAGCCAGTGGTTTGAACCAAACACTTCACTGCTCTTGGAGTCTCTAAAATCTGCTTTTAAAAAGGGCAACTCCAACTGCAAATATTTCCAGTGACCAGGGAGCAGATGGTGGACCCATTTTGGTCATGAACACTTCAGCTTTGTCCAGCCTGTTGTCTATCAGCCTCCTCAGGTTTAGAATACAAATGTTTTATTCTCCCATTGGTTTGTCTTCCTAAGAAAAGCAGCTGTATTCTGGGCCTCCGGGGTGCCTTGGCTGGCTGGTTCAAAATAGGGTGGGGGGATAACAAAGGTATGGATGACTGTAGTGGTGTCTGCATCTGAGAGAAATCAGTCATTTGGCAGGCTGGAGATAAGACACACAGCTATTAGCTGCCTGATAGAGTTTCATGGGACTCTTATTTCAGTCCATTTTGATGTCAGGAAGGCAGACGCTTTCAATAAAAAGAGTGCTCATAGATTTTATTGGGCATTCAAATGCTTCCAGTTCCCAGCTGTCATCAATTCCACTTTAGTCATATAGTTGTCACTTTATCCCTCTGTCTGCAACAGGTCTTGAGAGAAGAAAGATACTGATTTGTTAAGCTTTAATGAAAAGGAGACTCATTCATGTTTCCAGACACTTTTAGTTTTACTCAAACAAAAGAATCCCACTGAAGGAAAATAAAGTACATCTTTCCACAGGTACTTACTAAATTAATAAGAAACTATTATTTCAGATACCTTTGAGGAGATCTTGTATGCTATGAGAGATGGAATTTTCTGAAGTCAGACTGGAGCAGTTCAAAACTAGTCCCCAAGCACGTACAGAAATGAAAGCCTGCGTGCTTAGGAAAGCACAACTTCTTCAACCTATCTGCTGAGGCAGAGCTTATCTCTGACGCTTATCTTGCTGTCAGCAAGGCTGGAAAGGTTATTTTTCAGTCTTTTATTAGGAAATACGTAGCTGCATAATTTCATTATTCATCTGTATCAGTGCCCAAACATTGCTACCTATGCATCAGCATCTTCACCATGGATATCCTTCTGATCAATGCATTTTTTTTACAACTGAAGTTGGACTTCTTGCCTGTTCAGTTATTTACAGTTCTCACACTATCAACTCAGCAAAAATTAAGTAATTGATGAAATCTCAATCTGTTAATGAAAAAAACTTTTAAAAACCTTTCTCTTTGTACCGTCAGAAGAATACTGTTTTCTCTTTGTTGAAAGTTACACTGTTTAACTGGTCCTAAATATCTGCCAGTCTCCTAAGAAGTCTCTTCAAGTCAATGCAAGCTCTAGGCCCATCCTCTTAAAGCTGCCTTTACTTTTTGTAGAAGGCCAAGTAAAAGGACTTATATTCAGCACTGTGTGCTTTGCAGCTCCTGAACAAAACAGGCTGAGCTGAAAACAAAAGCTCAGCTTTGACTCTTACTCCACTGGCTCAAGTTAGTTCCAGCCAGAGCCTTAATGTTACTTTATCTGCAGGGGCTTTTTTTGTGTGATCAATGCCAACTCTGTTGGGCAAGTACAGGATGCATAGGGATTTAAAAAAAATCCAGCTGCCAACAAGAAAAAGTGCTTTGTAACCACAGTTTGGAGTGGAAACAATTTTCTAAGATACAGATCAAACTGTGTTTATAGAATCAACTATTGGCAGCTTTTCACCAAGCTATTTCCTGTGTGCCTATTGCATAGAGGAATAATCTAAGTGCTTAAACTAACATTTAAAACCATACAGAACATGAAGGAAATACTGTGTGAAGCAGCATGGAAAACACAATGGTGTTGAATTTTCTTTTGTCTCCATAGCTAATACTCATGGGAGAAGGCAGTAAGTACTGCACACCAAATACCAGTACGCCAGTTCTTTGCAGGATTTGGTCCTTACTCTAGCCAGTACTTACTTTCTACTAATATTGTTTTAATTGCTGAAATATCCAAGTAACAAACATTTTCAAAAATGCCTCCTAAATTAGAGGAACTTGCTAAAAGTTACATACAGTTACTTTAAGTGCAGCAAGTTATTATTCCATAGTATAATAATTCAGACAATCAAAGGCACACATAAACAGAAGGAGTCTAGTTTCCTATGAGAACATGTGGAAAATGTGAAGGTCTGAAGGTAAGAGTCAAGGTAAATGTAAACTGGTTTGCTCAGTTTGAGATGGTTGCAACAATGTTTCTTGCAGAAAAAGCCCAGAATTCAGTAGCTAGCTGTTTTCAATCTTTTTGGTGTTTTTCAGTGGGACAGATTTCCTCTCCCAGACTTCACATGCATGCCCTTTGCTTCAGGCATGCATGTGCTGGTGGCACAGCTCACCTCCTGATAGCATCAGTAAGGTCACGGCAGTCAAGCTGTGGTGGCCATGCAGAATTTCAACGGGGATTTTTGTCACTGGTGTTCTGCTTGGCTGGACTTCATTCCTTCTATCCAAGCCATGTCTAAGCTAGGGAGCATGGCAGCTCCACTAGAAGAAAACTTTATGGTTAGGAGAGTAATTTAGGTTGGATGGAACCTCTGGAGTTTGTCTGGTCAGCCCCAACACAGAGCAGGAGCCACGGAGGTGACTTTGGCCAGGGCCAGACAAGTTTCCAGTGTCTCCAGGATAGAATTCCCACATGTTTTCTGGGCATCTAATTATGACATGCACAGCAACAAAAACCCCATCAAATTTGTTTATACTTTTCTTCTTCGACTGTATCCTTACAGACCAATTCTGGGAGGTATAGTAAAAGGCTTAGCTTTACATACTGATTCCAGCTGGAAATAATTTTTGTTGGGAATGAAGACCACCTAAACAGGTGAGATCGATTCAGGTGAGGTGGCACTGGGCTTTTCCATTACCTGGGCCTTTGGGTAATGAAGAAGAATGTAACTGTGAATGAATTTGCTGGAGGCAGATGCTTTAACTGTGCACAGCAAGTGTGCTGTCAGAAAAGCATTGATAGTTTTGAGTTTATGCATTTCTTGCATGCTAATTTGCCCGAGATGCAGTTCCAAACCCAGTCCATGGGTGCTGCAATGCAGCTGTCAGAGGGAGCAGGATCTGAGGCTGCAGGGACAGAGGCCAGACAGATGCCTTGGGAGTCAGAGCTCATCTGCACAGCAGTGAGTATTGGAACTGTCCAAACCACCACCATCTCTTCTGGGATTTTTCCCAACCAAAGGTATCCTGGAATGGTTTTATATCTTGCTCTGAAACCTGTACACAGATATTTCACAATATGTGTATTTAAAGGAACGCAAATGATTTCAAAAGACAGCATGGCAAAATAGCATTTCAAGTTGTTGCACTCACATATGATAACTATTGTGAGATTTATTTTAGGTTAAGAGAAATCACAACTACTCTGTAATGAGTTCTTTTTACATTGTAGAAATACAGGTATTACTGGGTACTACTGTTGATATCTCACATATAAAGATTCAAAATTTTAATCTAATTTTGTTCTTCAGGAAGATTTCGTTTCAGATGAGCAAATTGTTAGACTTTCCTCAAAATTTGGTAAGAGTGGAAATCTACAAACATGTATGATGTTCATACGTGGCATGTTGCTTTCTCTAGAACCAAATGAGCACTTCCTTTGGCCCAGGATTTGAGGCAGTGCTGGGCATGCAGAATGCATGGAATGCCTGGCTGCTCCTGGCTGCCTTCCACAGTGAGGTGACAGCCAACCTTCGGCCAACGGGCAGGAGATGGCAGTGGATCCTCTGCTCTCTCACCACAAGACAGGTGTACTGCAGATTGTTTGTAAGCTATGCCGCATAAAAAGTTGCAAAATATAGTCCTGAAGCTATTTATAATAAAATTAAATGTAGGAGATGTAGACCCAGGTACAACTTAACCAACAAAACTGTCTCAGTACTTTATCTTGGTAAAAAATGCCGTCTCATCTCCCAAGATCGGTTTTGAAGGGCTGTGCACTTGCTAATGGAACAAACGCTGAGCAGCACGTACACCAAAACTAGATTTTTTGCGCACTTGAGCAACCTCAGCACATTATTTGCCCTGTCCTAATGCTGTTTGTCTTCTACCAGCGTGGCATTTGGGCTGGCATAGTAACAGCTGCTCACAACGAGGCCAACTCCATCCCCGCACGCCAGCCCCGCAGAACCTGCGGAGAACCTGCCGGGAAGCGAGAACTGCCACATGCACAGCCTGAGCCCAGGGGGCAGAAAAAAGTTTTCAGCCCACAGATTTGTTTCTTTGGGGGCGGGGGGAAGCAACATCAAGGGAAAAGAAGAATTTAAAATATGCTGCGACTCCTTTGGTCTTTGTCATGAAACGCTATGCACATGGCTGCCGAAGGAGATGATGACACTGAGGGCCGCCGTGGGGAACAGGGTACCGATGGGGAGTCCGTGCCCGCGCAGCGCCCGCGGCCGGCGGTACAGCATTCCCGGCCCCTCCGGCGGGCCCGGCCCGGGCCCTGGCGCGGCTCCGGCGGCACAGCACTCCCGGCCCCTCCGGCGGGCACGGCCCGGGCCCTGGCGCGGCCCCGGCGGCACAGCACTCCCGGCCCCTCCGGCGGGCACGGCCCGGGCC
>NW_024581108.1:12016403-12243578 GCF_017639235.1 Corvus kubaryi
CGGGGCCGGGGCTGCCGGCGGGGCCGCCGCGGCGCTCGGGGACTGCGCGCTCCCGCGGGCCGGGGGGCAGCGCCCGCTGAGCGCGGCGCGGAGGCAGCGCCAGGCATGGCCGACCCGCTCCGCAGGACGCTCTCCAAACTGCGGGGCAGAAGGTCCCAGCGAGGGGCGGCGGCGGGCGCCGGGTACCGCCACGGCGGGCTCTGCGCCCCGCAGGGTAAGTGTGCGCCTGGCTCGGCCGCGAGGCTCCGGCTGCCCGGCCCCGGCTGCCCGCCCGCGGCCGCTCCTCCACCTGCCGGGCAGCGCCGGGCGGGGGCTCCCACGGCGCCGGGATGCTCCGTGCCCGCTGCCCGGAGCGCCGCGCCGGGGCCGGGCGTGAGCTTGGGTCTCGAATCAGTCCTCAGCGGCGGCAGCGTGCCATCGGTGCCTGCGCTTCTTCTGGGAGCGGGAATTCCTCACGAAAGCGAGAGCTGCTGGGGCTTAGACCAGCGCTGTGTGCGCGTCCCTGCTCGTTCTCTTTTCCCACATCTGCTTGTCACTCCTCGGCTGCTGCTTGCCCGCTGGGGTTGGTTGGTTTGTTCGCTTTTTAAAGATGCACTCGAAATCTTACAGATCAATTTTCAGTTTTGCCGTTGTTCCGTTTGAATATATAGTACTTGTATTTTATACTTTTGTTAGGAAACTTAGTGAAAGAGAACGTGTTCAAATATCAGCCAGAAGAACTGAGAATTGTTTGATCCATATATGGAGAGGCTGGATAAAGCTGTTCCCTGCTTCCATGCAATCTGCAAAGCAAGGCATGGTATCGTGGTGAAGTATTTTCTGTGCCAACGGAGTTGGCAGAGTGTCAGTTTTGACCTCAGTTGAGTTGAAACATTGAAACTTTGATTTCTGAGCATACACGTGTTGTTTCTATCATGGCTTAATTTGAAATATGGATTTATTTAATTTTTTGTCAATAGAGTGAAAGGGGAAGAGAATACCTGACTTTTTTTTTTTCTTCTTCTTGAACACCATATTGAAGCCTTTTGAGGAGAAACTGTTGTCATGTTTGGTATTTGTGTGAAGACATGGTCTTAACTATTTTAAATACAATATTAAAGATATATCTGAAAATGCTAATAGTAGGCAGCATTCTTCTGAATGAAACGTTGCTCTAGAACAAAAAGTATGTTCCTGTCCTGTATGTCTCTCAAAGCTTTGTATTTATTTAAAATTGACTCATTCCTGTAACAGCTAACAACATTGAAAACTTTGTGATATTGAACCACTGGTTGTGCAGATACTTGCATGTGAAGCAGTTTGTTACTAAAATAGACATGGGCATGAGGGCTTTCAGGAGCAGGGCCAAGTTCGAATAAAGGGGAAGGACTGCTTGCAAATACTGCTAGCAATTGCAGAAACTGCAGTTGGGGGATGTATGTGTAAGTGTACCATCTGGACGAGTTTCGGTGAGCATTTCCCATCGATGACCTCTGGCAGCATGTTGGCTGATCAGAGACGGGGTCGTCCTGAGTCCTGTGGAAGGTGGCGTTCCCTGCAAGCAGCTTTGGTGGAGGAGGCTGGAGGCTTGTGGTTATCAATGTTTCTGTGCTAAGCGTTTGCAGATGGCTCCTTATCAAGACACCCAGGTGGACGTTGAAAACAAAGTTTTCTGCTGCTGGGACCGAAGGGCAGCCTGAGCTGACACCAGATGTGTCACTGGGTGTATGTTTAGGTACACTGTACTTCTTAGGAGCCTGCTGATTTGGGAATTGTAGGCTGTCTTAACCAGTGCAGAAGGACCCATTTTTCTACAGGAAAGCAGGAAGTAGTAGATGTTTTTGTTTGTGGAAATACAGCTCTCAGATGCTCCATCTATTTATGTCACCGGAACAGGGACTATCCTTGGACTGAAGCAAGGGCTTTGGGATAGTTGTCACTGGCAGGAGGATGCCTGCCCGAGAAGTCCCTGATCCAAATGGACTTCTTGGAAACATAGGCTTAGCCTATGCCTTTTGCTGATTAGTTTCCTATCCATTTGGTTAGTTCTTACTTGGAATTGTAGTGTGACAGTGTGTAACAAGGAACCATTACAATGGCATGCTTGCATTTTCAGGCTGGGGGTGGGGGAAGGAATATGATGGCTGCCAAATCACTGAAACTTTGACAGAGATCTGCATTCACATTTTCCTCAGATTCTGTTACCTGACCAACATGGGCCACAGTGTAGCAAAGCATTTCAGTGGAAGTTTGCAAAGGCTTTAGAAGGACTATGGTTAATTTTGTTAATTCTTTGAAGCAAGTTAATTCTTCAAATCACAAACAGTGATAATACTGCAGTTTAGTTGAACAAGCAAACTGTACTCTTTCAAAAAATCACCAAATGATGAATCTTTCATCAAATAAAATGGTGGTGTTTCAGATCTTACCAAGGATCTCTTCTATCATTAAAGTACAAACCTAAAGAGGGTCAAAGGGAAGGTGTTCAAATGAGTCTTTTTCATGTCTCCCTTTCTACAGCGGACTTGGCTGGATTTACAGAGCTGTTCCTTGAGTCCTCCAGATAGGTGTCCATATTTTAACATCCATTATTGGTGTGTAAATAATTCTTTGCTGAGAATAATGTTCAGGCAGTAACAAATAGCTGCTTCCATCTGGAATTTCAAATTGCAGAGGGCTTCATGTGAAAATAGGTTATCTGTTTTATGTGAACCCAGTTATCCCCATTCAGGCTTAATGACTGAGCAAGCCCTGTTTGTGTTGTCCTCCTGTGCAGAGCAGCATGAAGCTTGTCTGACCTGCTCCCTGTTTTTAATTTGGATGTATTTGCAGCTTTCCTTCCAGTCCTAGTGCAGTGGTTGCAGCTCCCTGGCTGGGATGTGCTGCAGCCAGCGGGGGTATGGCGCTGCTGCCGAATGGAGCTTGGGTGTGCTCTGACAGGGGGCTCAAGTGTGAGTGGTGCTTTCCATGGACAATTAAATGTCTGTTGCTTCAATGAAACTGTCAAATTTTGGGAACAGTCAGTGCAATTTGTTTACTTGTTGCATGAAATTTTTGTTGTTTAGAAACTTTTCTACATTTCTTCTTTCTCCTTCCTTATTTTCATGATGGTGTGTTTTGTTTTATTCCCCCCAAATCAGGGGTTGCCTCTGTCTTAATTGTAGGATAAAGCTGGTTAGGACAGCCCTTTCTGGAGTTTTTTGTGCAAGACATATCCTTGCCTTTATTTAAACAGAAACCTAGAAATGAATATATGTGGGGGTTTTGTAGCCATTTAAGCAGTACATTACCTACCAAAAGTAGGGACTGTTTCTTCATTGGCATAACTAAACTGGAGAAGTATTGTATAGTAACTTTTCAAACTGATTGCACCTGAACTTGGCAGAAAAGAGCAGCCATTTCTGTGTAAGTATGCATGACCTTTCAGCAGAGCTGTCTCACTGCCATTTATCTAAATTACGTGGTGTTAAAAATACAGCCAAACAAACCTGACTCTTTATTAATTATGTGCACATTCTGTTTTGACAGGCTGAAATCTAATTTTGTGATCATAGCAACTTATCTTTTGTCCTTTTGGATGATGCAAGTGTTATACGACAGCAAATGTGTTCATCTGTCAAAAGCAAAACGATATTCTAAACGTCTGTCTTTCCCTCTCTTTTTGCCTTCCTTTCTGGGAACAGATTTCATAGAAAATGTTTACGTAGAAACTTCGAGAAGCAGGAAGGAACCCAAGTGCCCCCAGGCCAGCGAGGAGCCCGAGCACAGGCCGCAGGTGAACAGCATAACCGTTTCCAAGAAACGCAGCTGGCTGCAGCAGAGCACCCACCGACGACCTCCTCCTCCTCTGGAAGAAGAAAATGCCTGTAACGAAGTGCACGGGGCTGTTATCCTGGTACCCAGATCTCCCATCCCGCTGCCCGAGCCCGCAGTGCCGTGGGCTCCCTCCACATCGGCAGTGGGGCGGGAGCGGCCGGCACGGAGCTGTGCCCTGCTGAGCGCCGCCGCGCTGAGGAGCGCCGCCTTGGACTGCGGCGAGGATGGCGACGCGGATGATGAAGGAGAAATATGGTACAACCCCATCCCTGAAGATGATGAACCCGACTTGCCCAGGGTCTGCCCTTCTGCTGTGAATAGCCTTGTTGCTGTGGGCTCCCCATCAGTTCGGTACAAAGCCCACCCTGGGGGTGACTCTGGGACGGCCACGAGTCCCCATGAGAGTCCCACACGCTCCATGGAGAGCACGGGGAGCAGCTGGACGGCGCAGCCCGGTGAAGGGAGCCAGGCGGATGCCGCGCAGCCCAGGGAGCACACGCAGCAGCAGCGACAGAAGTTTGCCTGCAAGGCTCTGGGTGTGCTGGCAGCAGAGGACAATCCTGCCTTTAAGTGCCCTTCCACAGGTAAGAGAGTTGAGGAACATAAGTGTTTGGACCTCTGTTGGCTTTTAGAGGATTAGTAAACCTTTGTTATGTGTCTCTTTTCCTCCACCTCTTATGTTATCAAGCAAATTTTCAGTGGAAATGCATGTCAGGTGCATTTAAAATGACTCAGATTGTGAGACTGATGCTTACTAAGTGCAGAGCTGCAGAGTCGTTTCTCAGTCTGTTTGTTCATGACATGTCCAGGTGTGGTTGGCCTCTGTTCCCTTTGGCCCCCACCTCCCTGAAGACAAAGGTTTTACAAAATAAACTTGCTGAAGCCTGATAATGTGAGGACACACTGGGTTTCCTTTGTCAGCTGGTGTCTAGCCCTGGCCTTGGATTCCTGCCTCAAAGCTACTTAATGTCTGCAGAAGCTTCTTTAACTTGCTGTCTGGGACTTTTTAATAAAGACTTTTTGGTAGACCATATGAATGCTATTCATCACGTCGCTTTCTGTAATTACTGCCTTGTTGACTGTCTCAGGCTAATCTAATAGACTGGAGAAGAGTGGTTTTCACTTTCAGAAGCCAGCCTCTTTGTTCCTTGTTATCTTTGGCTGAGTGTTTGATAGTCTCGTTTCCATAATTCCATTAGTGTGTGAATTCAGCATCGTATTAAGGATTTTTTCCCAGTCTGTTAAAAAACCCCAGACAAATATAAAACCACACCAAACAAAAGTAAATAGAAAAACCCCTCCCAACCCTTTCCAAAAAGGTATTATTTTAATTACTTATGTGCCTTATATTATCTTGATCTTAACTCTAGTGTCCTGTTCAAAGTTAGAAACAGCGTAAAGTTCAGGAGACCGGGAATTCCAGGTTCCTTTCTTTGGAGAAAGGTTAAACTTTCTTTACGCTGACATTTAAGAGCCTGTGTTTCTGCCTGGCTCATCAGAAACTCCATGAAACATTGGTGTGGGAGCCCAGGTGTGCATTGCCTCCCAGAGGGGCTTCCTTTTGGGTTGTCCCCATCCAGCCTCACCATCCTGGCAGCCTCTGGCCCCATGTCCCTGTGTGCCGGGAGCTGCTGTGCCTGGATTCCTGGTGTGGAGATTACTTCTGGGAACAGGGTTTGTTTTCAAAGGCACCAGAGCAACTGCTGTAAACAGCAGAAGAAAAAACACTTGGTCTTCTGGGGGCTCACATTTTGTTCTTTCCGTGGAAATGCTCCAGATACAAGCATATTTGTAGTTTAAAAGTGTGTTAAAAGTTCTTGGGCATTTATTACAAATAGCTCACTTCATAGCTGCTTTAAATACTTAGACCAGTTTCATTTGCTTGCAAGACAGATGAGATATTATGTTTTTTGGTAGATTATTGTCGTTGTTGTGACTCTAGATGTTTTGTAGCGGTCAGTAAGTGTGGTTATTTAGGAAGGCCATGTGTGTCCTGCAAACTGTTTGACCCCCATTTAGTTGATTAGTTAATCTCTCACACAGGGGTGACTATTTCTTTGTTTAAAGAAATAAATCCCTTTCTGTAAGAAGAAAAATGTCAAACTTGTTTTCATGCTGAAGATGCATTCATTTCTGCAAGCAAAGTTGTCCATTTCAAGTGGGAGAGAAGTTACGAATTTCACCTGATCTGTTTGTTATGCATTGAGTTAATTAAGGTAGTTCAAATGCAGCTCTCCTTCTACATGTGTTGGGTGGTGATCACATTGAATAGATTAATTGATGATGAAGTGGATCCCTGCTGCTCAGTAATTGGCTTAATTATGGAGAAGTGGCTTAGTTCTTCTTTTTAATCCAGTTAAAGTATCTACAGTTATTTTCAGTCAAATTTAAAATGACAGCTCATCCATATAAAAGTACTGCGTGAAGGGCAACATGGCCAATTTAACTTTATTTGTATTAGGACCTTGTTTGAATTACACAACTGGTATGAAATGTATGTCTCTGTTCATAGAGAGCTGGTTACATTAAGCAGTAACTCCCATCAAATAAGTGAATACAGCTTTGGAGAAAAGTCTGCTTACCTTTCTTATTGATACGATTTATATATGTCAATATTGGTTAGCCTTAGAGCCTAAAAGTTAGGTTTTGGGAAGCATAGACAGAAAAAAGTGGGGCAGTACAAAATCCAACAAAATATATATATTTGCTCATTTAGTCATTTGCTGTTTTCTTCTTTGGACAATGGAAACAATTTTACCTTTGAAACTTTAAACATTATTGCCTTTCTTGGATTTCCAACTTTGTAGAGAGAAAATAGTAACGGTGCTTTTTTTTTGTTACATTTTTTGAGACTCTTTATTAGACAGAAGATTTTTTTAACAAAAGAATAAATGATAGAATTCTGTTACTGTGAGTTTTTTCAAACAGAGCAGCAAAACTGTTACCAGTACAATGGATCATAGTTGTAGAGGTGTTAATTTGTCTCATAGTCTTAATTTATACTGCTAGCTCCTGGTATTAATCTGGTTACTTTCTACAGTAAATGCCATTTATGTTAATGGGATTTGTCAGGTAATTCCTTAGTGAATAATTCTAGCCTTGTTGGCTTTAAAAAAAACCTAATTAGAAATAAGATGCCCTTATAGCAGAGCTTGGGAAAATAATTCATGTATTTTATTTATAACACGTACCCAAAAGGTAAGAGTAAGAAGGTAACTTGGTTCCAAGTTAATAATGTAGAAACAGCCCAGCTTGGGCTCTTAGGTCTGTGGGAGAAGCATTTAAGTGGAAAGAACCCTGAAGACTATTTTTAATTATGTGTCTCCTTGCACAGGCAAAATGGTTATGATTGAAAAATAGAAATATTTTTTTTATAAATGCAATGTGAGAATTTTTTTTTCACTGTAAAATGTTAAAATAAACTTTATAACTCTTTAGGACTGAATTCTTAACTGCATGTTTTTATAGATGTGTGTATCACCTGCAAATTGTTGAAGAAAAGCACCCCTTTGTAATGTTGGCTCCTGAGACAGATTTACATCATGGAGCTCTGAATAGTGCCTTATGAAGAATTTGCAATATTATTGCTTTTGGGGAGAATTACTGTTGGGATTAGTGTCTACCGAATGAGTGGAATCATCTCATGTATCTGTATCTGAGAGACATCCTGGTAGGACTTGTGCCTTGGAGGTTGCCAGGATCTGGACTGTGCTTTTGCTACTAAAAATGTACTTGAGTTAGCTGTCTGGGTGGAAAATCCTGGTAAGAATCACTGTAAACAATTTCTTTCCAATGTTATGGCAAGTGAAGATTGATCCCATATTCCCACTTAACCCTGATATGTGCCAACTGGAACTTGGCTTAATTCCTATTAAAACTACAGGGCTCTTTCTCCACCTAGACTGTGACCATTATCCTGGTTTCCAAATACATCTTTTGGGGCCAATGCAGACAAATATTTTGCATGCTTCCATGTTGCAGGCATGCTTCCAGCAATATACATAGAGTATACTGGGCAGCAAATGCTATCTACCCCTTTCCTTCCACATGTTGTCAATATTATTTTTGTAATTTCGTGTTTTTTCCCAGATGGAAGATGTTTTGTGGTTTACCTGTTTTTCAAGTGCAAGGAGCTTTGGTTTCATGAGACAGAAGTGCATTGATGTGAAATATTTGC
The DNA here is from genome assembly GCF_017639235.1 of Corvus kubaryi. NCBI lineage: Eukaryota > Metazoa > Chordata > Aves > Passeriformes > Corvidae > Corvus > Corvus kubaryi. The sequence goes on from NW_024581108.1 coordinate 12,024,376, forward strand.
ATGATGTTTGAGATACCGGAATGGTTAGGGGTTTGGCAGAAAGGTCCCTCTGCTCCATCTTTCTCCTGCACAGGTGAAGCCAGTTTTTCGCTGGGTTTTTGGGGAGTTTGTGAATGTGCTTTGGGCTTGTTCACGCATTTGTCTTGGATTCATGGGGTGACAATGCCATAAAGATGTGCTGGTGAAAGAGACAACAGGATGCAGCAGCTGTGGAGTGGAAGCAGTTCAATCAAAATAGTGATTGCCTTTTTCAGTTTCTGATTTGTCCTGAGTAACTGTTTATATCCTCTGATGGGGAAAATAGGGGCAAAGCTGCTTTTCATGCCATGAAAGACACAGTGAGAAGAGGAAGTGTTCGTGAGAGCAGCCTGAACAGACAGTGCTTGGCATCGCTGCGGTGCTCCGCGAGCACCTTGGTGCGGCTCCAGCGTCTGAGCAGAGCTGGCTGTGGTTCATGAGCGTCGCAGGGTCATTAATGTTTAAAATATCTGCAACAAACTCATGCTCATTAAGTCTGGTCAGAGATCTAAAGTGCTGTTACATGTGCTTGCTCCTCTCTGCAGTGAGGTACCCTGTGGTGGATACTCCAAGGATCACCACCAGGATGAGAAGCAGGCACTGGTCACCCCTGTCACCTCTCGTGTCTGAGCCTTGCGGGGGTTATGCTGTAACCACCTCCCATTTTAATTAATGCACTATTTAAGGCAATGTATTTTCTATCTTTTGCTCCTATAAAAGTGATCCCTGGGTTGATGGGTTCATCACAATTTTATTAGTATCAGTGTGTGTAGTAACCAAAGAAAACAAACTCTCTTTACAGAATTCTGAGATTTTTTTTTTACCTTTTTAATAATTTCTCCATTCCTTGACTCTGAAGCATTATGCGAGATAGACACTGCATTGGTCAAAGTAGTAATTTATATAGAGGTAAAAAAAGACTTTTTTTACATGTTAAAAGCAGAGATTCTTCTATTTATTTAGATAAATAATTAAGATGTTACATAGAAATAATTGCTTTCTAACTCAGTTTTTTAAAGTGCTTTTTAGATTTTAAATTTTCTTTTGCTCAGTTGCTGATGTAGAGGTGACGCTTACCTTATGTTTTAATTGAAGTCGCTTGAATTTGGTATAGCATGAGTTGTTCTCTCAATGCCATTTACAGTTCTGCTCTGAAGTTTTCTATCAGAACAGGTCTAGAACTGTGCCTGCACCTGAGGAACTTAGCAGCCTTTGACATCAGTAGAGCTGATGTGCATTTTGTGTCAGTTGAGGATCCAGATCAGTATCTCTTGTAGAATCTACCACGGAAAAACAGTCGCCCTTTTCCACCCATTGTTTGCTACAAGAACAATTTTGAAATATTTGGGGTCTTCTGTTTTGATTTGCTGCTTTTTCACTTTTAATACATTAGCTCAGCATTTCCATTAGGTGTGAGAGTGGCTGTTTGATACTTGAATAGCTTGGTGTAATAAGCAACTGATAGCTTTCTGACCTACTCATTCCCCTCAACTTGTTGTCCCAAAAATAAATTACAGGTTTTTTGAGGAACTTTAAAATAACTCAGAAACCCTATCTTGAGCAATGAGGAATGTGACATGTATAATAGGGTAGTCAAGTGTGCCTGTAAAACAGCTTGAGTTGCTGGCAATGGGTGTGACAGTGATATATGTGCCCAAACACATATAAACAGCATTAAGCAGGGTCAGACAAGCATGTTTACTGTGCTAAATCACTGCATATGTCTGGCAGGGGCTGTGTTGTAAGTGCTTAAGGCAGTCTGAGCCCTCTCTTCCCTCGGGGCAGTGTTGTGTAGGGGTAGGTTTTCTCGGCTGAGGGGGCACTAGTGACTGTCCTGTGGACACCTGGATGGATGGGCTGGGTGAGGGACCTGGTTTGTGAAGCACTGTGGGCTCTTCATGTTCCTCTGATCATGGAAAGGCTTTATGCTTTCACACAGCCGTAGTGCTGAGCAAAGCAAAAGGTGGCTTTGTACTCAAGCTGAACACACAGCACATGCTACACACAGTTACTTAGGGTGTCAGGTCATTTTGACTTGGATTGCGTTGTCCTCCAAAAGCTTTTTTTTTTTCCTGTTACTCATGCTGCTGAAGTGTCAGAAGGCATAAGGTAAATGTATTAAAGACAGTATCTAACAGAACAGCCCGGGTTGGAGAGGACATCAGATGATCATCTGGCCCACCCTTCAGTGGGACGGGGAGCCTAAATGAGACTACCTAGCAGCCTGTGCAGTTGCAGCTTGGAAACCTGTAGTGGTGAGGACTCTGCCACGTCTGTGATTGTTCCAGGGATTGAGTGTTCCCACTGTAAAAGATAAACGTTATATACATACACACACACAAATGGTCAGCTGTTAATATAAAACTGACCAGCCCCATGCTGTCCTGGTGCAACAGGTGCCTCTTAAATTTTGTCTTCTCCTACCGCTCTTCTGTAAGGATATTTTCGATGTCTAACTGCTGTTTGCAGCAGTCTTGTAACTTGGTTGAGAAAAGAGCTGCAACTCAGTTTCGCTGTCACCCTTGTAAGAAAGCTGTGGCAGATGGGTAGGCTGGGAAGTGAAGTGTTACTGGACTGTGCCACAACTCCTCCTGCGGCTTGTTCAGAGTTGTCATGTACACTCTTTTAAAATTGCGTGCATACCTCAGCACATTGCTGGCTTTAGTGGAACAACATGTGGCTCAGTGCTGATGGGAATACCATCCTGCATAATACTCGACTGTTAAGTTTCTTCCAGCCACATATTTCACTTTAACTGTTTGGTGCTGAATGCAGCAGAAGTTGGACACATAAAAGTCATAGTGTTAGACTGACTCTTTGGTTTTAATGAGCTGGAGGGGAGGAAGTTTAATTTGCTGGCCTGCTTTTCCAAGCCTGTGCCAGAGACTTTTGACAGAAAGGGAAGATTAATGTTAGAGGCTGCAGTGTGGCACTGATTGCTATGGAGTGCTCCACACCAGCCCACCAGTGGGACTGTGCGGTGATTTGCAGTACAAGGGAAGGCTTTGTCTGCCTTTATCAAGCACCATATTTCTAACTAGCTGCTTGCCAGAAAAGCACAGCAGGCGTGCTAGAAATAGCCCTTCCCCTGCAAGGGAACTACTTCCATGAGATTCAGGATTAAATGAATTTTCCTCTGTTCCTCTGGAAAAGAGATTCCATGCATTATTCTTTGTCACTGAAACTTCCTTTTATAAAGATACTCTTTTAAGCAACTGTCTGCAAAAGTTACTTAATCCAAACTTCTATTGAGACTAGAACTAGCCTTTGTAGGATTTTTCTTGGAAGGGGGTGGGGGGACCAAAACCACAGCAAATGACTTTGGTCAAAGACCAGATTGCCTGATTTAGCTGTTTCAGCTTGGTGAAGTATAAAATTAAGTTACAGTCCAATGGCGAAAATTAATTTGAATGCAAAAAGCACTGGTAAGGATCACTTGCTGTGGACTTGAAGTGATTAGTTTAGAATTAAAGAAGTAAGTCCTTGGCAAGTCTGAAGGAGAAATCTCTGTAAAGTATGGTTTACTGAGTATCTTGTGAAAACAGCACTTCTTTCTTTCTTTCTTTTTATATACTGTAAACAGTCTCTGTTTCGCTGGCTAGCAAGGGAGAATGATGGATGGATAAAGGTGTTGGCGTCTCTGTGAGCTGCCTGGGCTAATTGCATCACACAGGGTTGGTGTGCTTAGGGGCTCTACAGCACCCCAGCTTGCACAGGCGAGGCTACTCAGTCCTCTTGGGAGCTGCTAACATTTGAAAAATTTTAAGTGATTGGGATGTTGCTAGCAAGAGGCACTCTTTGTTTCTCAAGGGGTGGAAAAATGACTATGTGGAAGTACTCATGTGATTAATATCTATCATTCTGGCCTCCGTTTCCCTCTTGCATGGTTCCTTAACTCAGGTAAATTGATCAATTTTCTTACAGTCATTACTGCCTCATGCTGGAAAAAGTGAGAATGTCTTGAGCAAGACTTGGTATTTGCATTTCCTTGAGTATTAGAGCATGAGGTGAACCACAGGTTCCTGTCTGTGTGCAGTACTGGCTTATGTCTAATTGTGTTCCTTAATTAGCTGTTCTTTACTGCTAAATTGAGGGAGTCTTTTTTTTTTTTTTTTTTTTTTTCCCTTTTTAGCATCAGTGCTTGCTGTTACAATTTTTTTCTTTTTGGTACCTTGAAAGGGGGGTGATTTCCTTTGAGGATGTCGCTTGGGAACTGTCTAACTTTAAACTCTTGTGGGATGGTAGTGTCAGGAAACATGGAAGGTTGCTGGCAGGCAGTGAAATGAGACAGTGCAAGGTGCAGCTTTTGGAAGGAATAAATCTTACATCCTGCTGCAGAAAGGAGAAGCTGAGAGAAATGAAAGAAAAGGTGTGAGACTGCCTGCATCTACACAGGAGAGATTTAGGGCCCTGAGGTAATAGAGGGACACAAAGAGCCATATTCTTTACTAGAGACAGTGTCTTTGCTCTAGACCTAAGAGGAGTGGCAATGCTGATGTGTTGGCTGTGTAGCTAACTGCTCTGCAGACAAGGGTGCCTTTGCCTTATTTCCAGGATTTTTTCATTAAGTCTGATTTTGTTGCACTTGTGCCCCAGGAATGTGGCCATGTGTGCTTGTGTGGGGGATGCAGCACAAATGGGTCAAGCTGAATGCGGCGGGTGCAATTGCTCATTTGTTTATATGTAGTTTCTGGCCCTTTCATCTCCATAAAGCAGAACAAATCTGGCCTTTGACAATGAATTGCCAAATTTGGCTGAACGAGTCAGCAGAGCACATCTTTCTGAACACTTGTGAACATCTGACTGAGTGATGGTTGTCTGAATGAATTGTGCTTATCAAGTTATGAAAAATCAACATGTTTTCCCCAAGTTCAAGATTTATTTTTTCATTGCCAAGAATTGCAGTTTGAAAATGATTATTCCTTCTCTTTTCTTCTAAAGGGTTTGGAGCTGCTCTTGCACACAAGCCTGATATACCCTCCACAGAGGTTTCTCCTCCAAGTCCCAGTCCTCTGAAAAAAAGCGGATCAATCAACTGGCCTTTCCCTGATAGAATTAAATCTCCCAGGACTGTGAGGAAGCTTTCCATGAAAATGAAAAAGCTGCCAGAGCTGAGCAGGAAGCTGAGTGTGAAGGGAACTTCAAGCCATAGTAGTTCAGATAATCCTCCTTCCCTGCTGAAAGGTAGCTGCCGGGATACAAGCCATACAGTGTCTTTGCCTTCTACTGGAAACTCAACCACAGCTGCCAGCAGGAATGTGATAAGCCGTTACCATCTTGACAGCAGTGTGTCCTCACAACACACCTACAAAAAGAAGAGCTCAAGGAGCTCCAAATCCTTCAACAAAGGTGGTTACCTCAGTGATGGCGACTCTCCTGAACTTATAACAAAATCAGGTAAACACAGGCATGAAACCAAGTGTGGGAAAGGAAAGGAGAGCCTTCCAAGTAACAGTGGTAAACCCGAAATAGATATCGATGCCTTCAGACACTACAACTTTTCTGATCAACCCAAGTGCTCTCAGTACATCTCTGGACTCATGAGCATTCACTTTTATGGTGCTGAAGACTTAAAGCCACCACGAATAGACTCAAAAGATGTCTTTTGTGCAATACAGGTTGACTCAGTAAATAAAGCAAGGACTGCCCTGCTTACATGTAGGACAACATTTCTAGACATGGACCACACATTCAACATAGAAATCGAAAACGCTCAGCACTTAAAGCTGGTGGTGTTCAGCTGGGAACCCACCCCACGGAAAAACCGAGTGTGTTGTCATGGAACTGTGGCTCTTCCCACTCTCTTTCGGGTCACCAAAACACATCAGCTGGCTGTCAAACTGGAGCCCAGGGGGCTTATTTATGTCAAGCTGTCACTCATGGAGCAGTGGGAGAACTCTCTCGATGGCCTTGACACAGACCGGGAGCCCGTGATGTTTGGGGTAGATGCTCGAAAAGTTGTAGAGAAGGAAAATGCAGGCTTGATGGTGCCACTTTTGCTGCAGAAATGCATTCTGGAGATTGAAAAGAGAGGCTGTCAGGTACTGTGCATATTTTAATCTCTTCTGTCAATGTTTCTGTGTTGAGATAGCTGTTGTTGCAGTGTGAGCAGTGAGTGGAAATGGGGGAAATTAAAAACATCTTTACAAGTCAGTTTTTTTTCCTTTGCTGCTTCTGTGTGGTGAACACTGGCCATTGTAATGTGGGAAGAATAACAGGGCTGTGTGCAATCAGTGCTTCCAGCTTGGCCTTTGTAGAGAAGTACACTTGCTCGCAGGAGCTGCTCCCAGCAGAGTTTTAGGAGTGGGGATGGTGAAACAAACCTGCAGCCGCCAGTGTGTAGAGACACCCCGAGAAAGCAGAGATCAGTTGAGAACTTGAGAATGCTTGACTCCTGAGACATGGATCATTCTGTATGGACACACATCCAAATTTAAAAATTATATGGTTCACTGTTCCCTCCAACCAAACCTGAGATACTGTGTGCAGTGACACGGTCATGAGGAGCATATCTTTTGGTGCAGCCTGAAGCCAGTGTGTCTAAGACCTGTCTCTGTCATCACTTTGTACACAGCATTAGGATGAGGATGAGTCCCTGAGGGGCTGAATTAGTTCTTTCCCCACACCACTGTTCCTTGTCTTTCTTCAGGTTGTTCTCAAAATTGGGACTGCTGCAAAGCAGAAGTGTTCAGTGTCTTGTTTTTTCATCCCAATATAGTTTTATTGGTTGATGTAATGAACAAAAATATCTATGAGAAATGAGGTATGGAAACAAATCACCAGTTATGGATGCTAGGCAGGAGGTCTGTTAGGAAGGACTGTACACAGTCTTAAGCTCAGATGTTCCCCTTGGCAATTAATTTGAAACTGGTGGGAGGACTCTTGCCTGCTGTTCCACAGCATATGTGAGCCCTGGTTGTCTTTTGCACCTGTTCTCACTCAGGTGAAATTGAGAAGTAGTCACACCTACCACTGTTGCTATTTTAAATTGCTGACAGGTTGGATATGCTTCCAGGTGTGATGAGATTAGCTCTGCTGTTTATAACCCAGGTCATGACCTATAGAGGGAAATGGTACTTCTATGTGGCTCTTTTGCTGAAAGTCACTGCTGATAATAACTGTGTGATTTTTCTTGTGAGTACTTCTCCTTACATCCAAATCACTGGAAAAGAGAAGTTTTGTTCTTTCCAATATATGTGTCCCATGGTTTCAGTATTTTATTACAGGCTTATTAGCACCTAGTCATGCAAATGATATTGGGTAATCAAGGCAACACTGGTAATGAAGCAGGTGGGATCTGAGTTATCTGAATGTACCTGGTGCTTTTGAGCGTGAAATCTATTTTTGTATTTGCACGGGGGGAACCAAAACTGCAAAATACCCTGTTAACTTTTTCTTTTAACCACGCGCTTGTCTGATGTTTCTGACTTTCCTGTACACTGCAGACTACTGTCATGGTGCATAATCTCCACCTGAATTTCAGATGTGGCATTAGGAAACTTTGAAAGTTTAAAAGAAATTTTCTTAGGCGTATATTAGATTGTATTCAGTCTTGAGAAAGGGGGAGTACAAATTCCGTTGGGTAAGGTTCCATTTATTTAACAGGAATTAATATATGACCAGAAAAATACTCTTGCTTGCAGACCTGCATTCTCATGGTCTTAAGGCAGTCCAGGTGGGATTTTTTGGTTTAGTATTGGGTATTTTTTTTGGTCTTGAGTCTGTGGTAGTTTTGAATTAACCTTTTCCTGCTCAATACAGCTGCCTATAATGTTAATTAAGATAAAATGAATATTTTTAACATTTGGTTTTCTAAGATCATAGGAGTGCTTTCTATAAATGGTGTTGATGAAAATGAAAAATGATAAAATGGAAAATTTCAATACATGAAAGCACATGATTTAACTGGTAATTCAATTCAAGAGTGGTGTGGCTTTCACTCCTATCACCTTAAGCATGTTAAATAACCCCTGTTTTGCAGAAAACTTTAAATATCATTTGAAACACATGGAAGTCAGCATGTTGTCAGCTTCAAAACAACATATTATAGGTGTAATAATGGAGTATTCATAATTTTCTTGAAACTCTGGTTAAGGTTATAAAATTAAATTTTAATTTTTTTACTATATAATGTAATACTATAGGAAAATGGTTTTGCTAATTTTGGGTTTGTGTTGGTTTATCAGTTGGTTTGTAACTTCTTATTTTTAGTATGGAGTCAGCTGTATGACTTTTTTTTCTGCTAATGATTAGTAACTGTATTTGTAATGTAATTTTGTCTACATAGTGCTCTAAACACTTTTCACTTCTTTCTGCTGAAGTTTGAATTCTATTTTGTATAATTAAACAGTTATGCCAGGAAAAATTATGATGGTCTGAATGAGTAGGGTGAGAAGCAAATACATGTTTAATCTGTATTTCTTTCCTGAGTCTGCATAAAAGCAAAACATTAAACAATTCCAATTTAAAACTTGTGTTATGTCAATAAAACACTGCTCAGCACATTCACTGTTTTGAAAACAGGATCATCCTTCCGTTGCTGCTGAGCAGCCCCCCCGGTGTGTCCTGCGAGGTGTCCGATGCTGTGTGCTGATGTTTGCACTGTGTGGCTGTCCCGAGCTTCCATTCCCACGCAGCTGCTGTCGCTCTCGGGATGACACAGCGCACGGTGTCACGTACGGGTCCCTCTGCGGGCCGGGGGCTGACGTGGGGCCGGTGTTTGTGCTTGCAGGTGGTGGGTCTGTACCGGCTCTGTGGCTCGGCTGCGGTGAAGAAAGAGCTTCGAGAGGCGTTTGAGAGGGACAGCAAGGCGGTCACGCTCTGTGAAAGCCAGTACCCAGACATTAATGTCATAACAGGTAACACTTTTCCTTGCTCTTCTTCTAGCAGACTTGTGCCCTGTTCCTCATGTACCTTTTAAAAGGTGAAATTGTGTTTTGAACTAGTTTTCTATTGTCATTTTAACAAGCTTTTAACTGCTGCTGAAAGCTGGGTGGGAATGAGGGCGCTTACCGTGGGGATGTGTAATCGTGGATGAAGCAGCAATGGTTTGTAGGGAGAGGAGGTCATGGAAGGACCTGCTTTCAGTAGCTGCTCTGCCAGGTGCAGAGGGAAGTGGGAGTCTGAAAGGAGCTGGGGTCTTGGAGCTGGTTAAACCTCTGCCATTGGTTTCTGTTGGAGCAGATCTGGAGAAGCTTGGTGGTGATCAGGCACCTCCGCTGTGCTGGTGGCTCTGCACCATGTGACCCAGGGCTGTCTTGGATCAGCTGTTGTTCTCCCCTTTGCGTTGGAGATCGCAGGAGTTACGGAAACAGATTTCCCGTTGTATTTTGCAGGCTAGTTAGAGCTGCAGGAAAGTGCCTTCATTTGATCACTGCTTTTTAAAAAACCTTACTAAGCTTTGCCCTGCTTCCTGGAGTGAGACACCTTTACTTGGTGTCACACAGCAAGCTCCAGGCACAGGTAAGAAGGTCCAGGGAGGCCTGTCTGCATCAGCTCCTTACATGGGTCTCTTCACAGGGGTTGCGCTGCAGAACTGAAGTAAGTTGTTGAGGTTTTTTTGGTTTGCTTAAAACTGGAACAGTTTTGTAACTATTGATACCTGTTATGTAAGCTAAAGTTGATCTAATTTCAGGCACCACTGAGTAAGCCAGTTGCTCTGAGAAATTAGTCAGAGGCATTCACTGCCTGTATATCAAGGGGTAGAAAATGTAACAGCAGTTGGGGTATGAATTTTCTGTGCCAAAACCTTTTCTGTAATATCCAACATCCAGCTGTATAGGAGAGTTATACCCTGTTTGGTGGTTTATTTCATTTCAATTTACTGGGAATTAATTTTATTCATTACATTTTGTAATTATACAACATGTTATCAGAAGATACTACTCAATGACATTTACTGAGTTACATAAACCTCTTGGTTCAGAGTGGGCAGCCAGTCAGTTCGTATTACTTGCCTTGGCTGATTTCACTGTGAGGTTCGGTACTGTCTACAAGTACCAGCATTCTCAGCATCAGAAACTTGTATTTATAGAATCATGTAATTGTTTAAATTGAAAAGACCTTTAAGATGATCAAGTCCAGCCATTAACCCACCCAGTGATTCACTCTGATGTTATACAGCTTTTATAAACAAGGTTTATGGCAAAGGTAAAAAGTATAAATGATCTTTCAAACTGGGTAATTTTCTTCTCTTTACAAATAAATTAATGAGAAAAAGTGGTGAGAACTTCTAAGATTAAATTGTTCCATGAAATTATTGAAGTCCTATTTTCTCAAATTTTTGTTGATCAACTCATAAGGTGGAGTAAAACCCCTCTGTTGCTTTCTGCCAGCAGCAAAAGCTAGCTGATACTGACTTGTAAGCAGACAAATGGCAAACTGCAATTTGGTTAACGTAAACTTTGGGGTACTGGAAAACTTTGTTGTTACTCTTTTTTAATTTTAGATACTAAAAATGGCATTGCACTTCCATGCTACAAGTAATCATTAAAATAAAACAGTATTTGTAGAAATGGTTCAGGAATATCATGGGGAAAGGGTGTAGGAATTTAATACTTAGCCATATACAAAAGAACCTGGAACATTTCCTAAGCATTTTGATTTTCCTGAGTATATTGTACACTCAGAACCAATCAGAACTGGCTGAAGCCAAAGTCTGACCTGCAGGAGAACTCAGTGCTACTGAACAACTCTAGAAGGGCAGCAACACAGTCTGACTGATCTTTCCCTCACAAGTTTGTGCTGTGGTGTTGGAGAAATTGAAGTACACTTGAGAACTGAGAAACTGAAGTACACTTTTCTGTATACGTTGCTCCAAGCCTTGTTGTTGGTGGTGAACTTTTGGTGACCATGCAAGTGTGGCTTGGTGGTGGTACTACTGGAGGATAATGTTTTGCTTCCAGAGTTTGCATTGCAAGTGAAAAGACTACAGCTTTGTTTTCTGCCTTACAGAAAATCTACTGGGTGTCCTTTTGTATGTGTTCTATTGCAAGAGTTTACTTACATGCTGCTTTCCTTACAAGGGAAAAATACATTAGAAAAGCAGATTCTTTTCCCTGGTAGCCCTGCAGCTGTGCTGTCCAAGTGCCTGCACTGCCTTTGTCATTGTTGTGCTGCAAGGACTGACTGCAGTGGCTCTGTGGGCTGGGGCAGCGGGGGGGGAAAGGGGGTGTTGGCACTTGTAGCTTCCACTGACCAAAATGTAGTCACTCTAATTATTGGAAACTGAATGTGGAAACTGAATGCCTGGTGTGGATTGACGGGGGAACCTACAGTTTTTGTGGACAACTGAGTTAGCCACTGTGCTTAGTGCTAGGAATAAAAGAGCCCACAAAACTTACTGCATGTGCTTAGGGAGTTGGGTTGAGAGGGAATGTTTCCCCTGATTACTTAATGCTGAGGCTGCTGCACATGATTCATACTTCTATCAGCCAGAACATGTGTTCCACAGAATACGAATCCTCAGCATAAATCTTGGCTGATTTGAAGAGAAGTGCTGCCTTATGTCCTTTTTGAAATTTGAGTAGCGCTCCTTTCCAAAAAGATTAACAACATTTTTTTTTTTGACAACTCTCCAAAGACTAAAGAATGAACATTTAATGATTAGATCTTGACTGGGAAATGCTCTTGGGATTGGCATAGGCTTACACACAATGAAGTGGGCTCATGGATCAAACTGAGGCGTGCAGGCAGTTCATGGAACTGACCTGTAGCTGTGTTGTTGCATCGTGTGTGTTGGCATCCACGTGAATTCATATCTCTGCATAAAGCTTGCAATACTCTTAACAGTTCAGTGGGTCAGAAAAATGAGGAATTAATGAAGTGGATGGCAATTTCTGCTCTCTGTCTAAATTTGTTGTGTGTGGTTGTGTCAAGAGGAATGTGCTAGTGGGCTGGCAGCAGCGGGAAGCGTAGATTCATGGAAAAAACTAACAGCAGCCTCTTAGAGAGCTAATTTAGCTGACTGAATAGCAAAAGGATTTAGAAAGGTCAAGGGGCATTCATGGCTCCTAAATCATCCTGTTATCCAGGGCTGAACTGGAGAAAGTCCTTTGGCAGGTGGTAGTCCTATGTTTGTGGATGCTGTTGCAGGAATTCCTGCTAAATAATTATTAATAGACAGTTGTGAGTGTTTCAACAGTACAAGCTAATTTGATTAGAACATACCATTTCCTACTGTAAGCTGATTTTGATTTCAGCCTCTGCCTTCAAAAAAAGCACAGGTAAAAGAGAGATCTTGATAGAAGTCAGCATCTCTTGCTAATGTTTTGCTTATGAAAAATGGAAAATATCCCAGATCATGTTGTACAGCACCAGCATCTGCCACGTTTGTTTCATAAATATTTTAACCAGCTAATCCACATAGGAAACACGAGCCTCTAAATTCAGGGAAGAAAAAATACTTGGTGGGAAGGGAGGGATATGAGTAAGTTACTAAACAAAAACTAGCCACTGAAGTGGAGAAGTACCAAAAGTGCATATTCTTTTTAAAGCAAACAAAAAATCCCACCAAACCACCGGAGGAAATATTTTTTCAGGAAAAAATGGTTGTTTGCATATTTTGTGTTCCTGAGGGGATGTTCCCGTTTTAAGCACAGAGGGAGCTCCTGGGGGCTGTGTGGTGTCTGCAGAGATGGTTTTGCCTGACTGCCCCATGGCCGTGCTGCAGGGGGAGGTGATTTGGCAGCTCAGGATCAGGGCACTGCTGCTTCAGGTAGTGCTGCTCCTGCAACACAGCTTCAGTAGCTGTGCTGCTGCAAGTACAGAATTCTTTCTAAATGAAAATATTTATACAGGTAGAAGCCAACTCTTACTTGCATTCTGCATGTGAAGGGCCTAATGTTAACTTCTGTTCCCTGTACTTTTTTAGAAATGACCATGTAACAAAGCCCACGCTGTACAGTTCATTTTACAGCTCGGTTACACAGACTTGAGTTAATGAAAACTGTTGCTTTGTTAAATAGTGCAGTGTGATGGTAATTGCTGTGATGTGAGATTTTACAAGGCTGTGAGGAGTGCCTGCTAAAACATCTTCTGCCTTTCCAACACGATCTGTTTGGAGAACAGGCTGCTTTGTTAACTGCAGTACCTGCTTTTAAACAGTTTCTTTTAATCCCTCATTTCTTCTTAACAAAGTATTTAAATGCAGTTGTGATCTAGTTAAAGTTAGTAGATATTTGTGGCACAGAATGCGATTTTTAAAGGAAAATAAAGCTGCTGGGGAGCAGGCTTGTTTCCTTCAATTTTTTTGTTGGTCTTATTGGGTATTGCTCCTGGATAGCATCCCACTATGTCCTTTCCAGAGGCTGTTAGAAGCCTTAATATTTTGGGTTCTTTCATTATTATTCTTGCAGTCACTGAAACCCCTCTCCAAATGAAGTATCAGCCAGGTTCCAAAGCCAGCTTACAAGAATGCAAACACTCAATGCATTTGTGGAAGGAATAGGGGTTAATGAGGTGCTTGCCTGGTTGTTGCAATCCCTAGAAACAGCCTCTCCCCCAGCCCATCCCCAGCTTCAGAAATGGTGCAGTATTTCTCTGCAACAGGGAGGGCTCAGTGCCTGGGAATTTTAGGCAATGTCTCCTGTGGGTGAGGATCACATCTGTCAGAGGAGCGAGTGCTGTGCTGGAGCTGCAGGGGTACCCAGGGGTGGCAGGGAGCTGGTGGCTCTCTCTCATGAGCACATGTTTGGTTTGTGCTTGGCTGGGTGTGAAGGCACCATGTGCTTCACTGTACGTGCCACCAGTACTGGGATGTTTGCTCATAATTTTGTAGCTGAAAATAAACAGAACAGAAAAACTAACTGATAGGCTTATATAAAAGAGGAGGGGTCACCAAGCTGGACTTTGGTGTTTGTAGGAGCTCCTTCCTTGGATGGGAGGTGGTCTGCTCTGAGCCCTTTCCTTGCCTCCCCTCACCCTTAACATGAGGGAAACTTGGAGAGATGCTCACCTGGTGCCCAGTGTCCCCACTTTTGCACGTGCAGCCCCTCTTTGCTGTGCCCCAGCCCCTCTTTGCTGTGCCCTTCTGGTGTTGTCCTCCCATCTCTTGCTCCTACGTGCGAGCTTTGTCACTGACACACAGGATTTTCTTACAGAATGGTGAAGTTGATGTGCCTTAATACTCCCAAAAATTGCTACAAAGTGAATCTGCAGCTTGTTAAAGGCAGCTGTTGGTGTGTCTCATTAGGTGTCCTAAAGGATTATCTGCGAGAGCTGCCCTCCCCCCTGATAACCAAGCAGCTCTACGAAGCAGTATTGGATGCCATGGTGAAAAATCCCTTGAGAATGACAGCAAATGGTTGTGAGAATGACCCAAGTGACTCTGATTACGCAGCAGCCCTCCTGGATTGCCTGCCAGATGTTGAGAAGGTGAGTAGTGTTAGCACATTCAAGTAAATCTCAAGCTTCAGAAAATAAAGGAACATTTTCACACTCGATAGAAAATGTCTCAGAACTGTTTATCAGATCAAGTGGTTCACTTGGATTTGTGACGTTCCACATACTTGAAAATACTTCCATGCTGTAATGAATAGGAGCATCTGCATTGTTGGATTTGCTCTAGTTTTCATTTTATATTGTTTCTTTAAAACTGCTGTGATCACGACTTTTACATGATTAGATCAATGAGGATTCCTTTGTGTTGTCCTGCTCTACTTCTGTGGAGCTCTCTGATCTGTGTGTTGTAATTACCTGGGCAAATCCATTCCTCTTTCTTAAATATGTGCAGTAGAGCCTTTTCTTCTTGTGTTGTGCAGCGTAAGAGATCTGTGCACTGTTACCTGCCAAATTCACCTGTGCAGCAAGCCACAGTTAGCCCCTTCTGGGGGAGGGAGTGAGCGAGGGGCCTGCACAGTATCCGGAAGTTACCTGAAAGCTTGTTCAGACAATGACATCATATCGAGGGTTTCTTTATTTTCTAATGTAGCTGGATCTAATTTTCTAATGTAGCTTCTGCAGCCTCTGTTCCCTTCCTGATGTACCCTTTTTACTGTGAGAAAACTCATCCGTGTAAAACTGAGTTCAGATAAGAAAGAAGCTGAGTTTTACCAGAAAGTCTCTTAATTGGTCTGCTCTGTCCTAGTCAAATACAACTTTTCTAATTCGGCACTTAGATGTTCTGTTGATGGCTACTGGTAGTAAAACCAGAGCTATCAGCCTTGATCTTTTCCCTCTAGAGCAGTGACCAACACCACAGTTGTCTAGTGTTTGGTTTCATGAGTAGTATTTTGTTTCTTCAGGCTACCCTGAAGATGCTGTTGGATCACCTGAAACTGGTGGCTTCTTACCACGAAGTAAATAAGATGACGTGCCAGAATTTAGCTGTGTGTTTTGGCCCTGTGTTACTGAGCCAGAGGCAGGAGACCACCAACCATAACAACAGAGTCTTCACAGACTCAGAAGAGCTTGCTAGTGCCCTGGACTTCAAAAAGCACATAGAGGTTCTTCACTACTTACTTCAGTTGTGGCCAGGTACTGTTTCATGAATCTGATCAAGCAAAACAAGCCAAACCATTGCTGTATGTTTTTACTGTATGACACTGTACATTAATTCACGGGATGACTGAGCAGCATCAGAATTCTTAAAATGTGAGGTACTATGGCATCACCTATTAATCTAAAGAAATCATGACAGTTTTATAATACACTCTTTCTATTTGGTCACTTTGCTAAATGGGAAGTTTGTTGGTTTAATTGCTTTCTTACCAGATGGCAGAGTTTGAGTAATGTAAGAAATGGTGAAGATTTTATGTGAGTAAAGACACTAGAAAACACAAGCCCAGTGACATTAAAGTTTGCACATCTGAATTAGAGAGTTTGGAGATTTTGTTTTTCCTGCTCTCCAGTTTTGGCCCGATGGGGTTAATTTATTTCTGCCCTTGTAATTTGGCAGAGTTGAAATCATGCTTAGAGTAAGAGCTCTGTAACTTCTACTTGTTTTTGCAGAGCTTTGCGTAAGGAAAAATGTTGCTGCTCCATGATGGGTTTGAGGTGACGGAAGATGCTGCTGCTCCCTTGTCAGCTGCAGGTGGGCAGCTCCAAAGCTGCTGATCACAAAAAATGAGAAGAAGCTTTTAGTGAGATCAGTGAGTTAGTGCAGGAGAGATGGCACATGTAGGTAGGGGAAGAGGGAGACCAAGAGCTGTTTGGGCAGCAAATACTATGTAGAAACTAATCATGAAACCCTGGAGATGGGTTATGGCATGGCTGCTGTGGACTACAAAACCAAGCTCTGCCCATAGGAGTGTGAATTTTCCAAGAGGCTAGGAGTAGGGTAAGTAGTAGAGTTTTCCTTCACTTAGAAGAAAAAGCTGAGTGCTATTCCTTGTCTTGCAAGAAGTGTGCAGGATGTGGTGCTAAAAAGGAGGCAAAACACAAGTGCAGAGACTTGAGTAGGTGAACACTACACACTGTAAACAGCACATTTGGACTGAATGGAAGGATCACAGTCTGATCCCTTATATTTAATCTTCTGTAGTTTGAGACAGCTTGATAACCAACATGTTGTGCAATACTTCAATTTCCGTATATTTCCAACCGAAAACAAATAGTCCTTGTTTGGTTAAACCATGTAACACTGGCAAGTTATTGTTAACCCATGGCCCTTTGTCTTAATGGAGCATAGTCTAAACAGAAGGGGTTTTGTTATAGTAAAAGTGGGGGGAAAAGCAGTGAGAGTTATTGCATGTTACTGTGCAAAGGTACTGTTAAAGTAAAATCCCCTGGAGAACCTGTAATGTGAGTCCAGAAGGAGAAGGATTGGGCACATTTCAGGACTGAGCCGTTGTGCTTGTATGTGGGGAGTCTTAACAAGGAGGGCTCAGATGGTGAACTGCATGGGTTTGTGTGCACTGCCTTTCAGTGGTGAATGGGGATAGAAAGTCTCTGCGGCTCGTTGCAAGAAGCAATGGTCTGTGTAAAACCAGAAGAAGTTTTGCAGCTCAGACACTCAGTAGGCACAGGTCAGTGCAGAGTTGTGCTGTTCGCCATAGGCAGTGGGTAACAGTGGAGGAGCCTGTTAGTAACTTGTGCTGTGCAATTGTGAGCTCAGGTAGCACTGCCAGCAACCCTGTGTGAGTGTACGGCTGCCATGGGCTTGTGGCTGCACAGAAGATTGCTGCAAGTGAGCTTCTTTAATAGCACAGGACGTCAGGGCAGAAGAGAAGCACAAGAGCTCAGCTCTTGGTGTGTTGTCAGCTTCTCTAGGTGTTTCTCAGTGATCGTATTTTTGTTGTGTTTTAACCTCTTTTGCTGTGCCTGCTTTCTGTTACTCCTTAGCCTGGATGAAGCGTGTGAGCTGAGCTGTTTGCTTTTCTTTGACCCAGAGCTGGATGGTGATTAACTCATACAGTGACTTTAATTGGTGTTCTGGGAGTTTCTACTTTTAGAAAGGCTTCTCTGCTGCAATTTGAATCTGGCATAGATCTTCAAAATTGAGATTTTACAGTAGTTTCTCCTAAGTATTTTATATCAAACTGTGGCAAAAAATGTGTAATGTTCTGGCTGTAAGCTTGCATGTATTCATGCATGCTCTTAGTGGGACATCGAGGGAGCACAGTGGGCATCTGCCATGGACTTTTTTGTTGCAGCATGGATTCAGTTCTGACTGGTTTAACTTCTCTCTTTTAGTTCATCACTCACCTGCCAAAGAACCAGCACATCTGAATACATTTCCTGAGCACTCATCCTCCCTGAATTACCTGAGGCCCAAGAGGCAGAGACCTCAGATGCTGAATCTGAGCGGCACCGAGATGTTGGGGGTGCTCAGACCGAGGCCAGCAGGTCTGGACAGCCCGTCGAGCAACCGCTACGCTGGGGACTGGAGCAGCTGTGGGGAGAACTACTTCTTAAACCCCAGAGACTGCCTGGCTGAGGCAGACTACGATGATGTCCCTTCGGAGGACACGGAGAGCGGGGATGACAGCAGCAAAGCCGAGGAGTTGGATGTCCCCGCAAGACGCCCGCAGCCCAGCCCCGGAGAGCACCCCTTTGGGAGCTACCTGACAGTGCAGGATGTGGACTCTGCAGTGGATCACAGAGCACACCTCAAGGACCTGCAGGAAAGTATTGATACTCTCATAGGAAACTTGGAAAGGGAACTCAATAAAAACAAACTAAATATGAGTTACTAAATTCTGTCCTGCATGACATCTCCTCCTTGTGCCTCCATGCCCCTTGCTGGGCTTCCCTAGCTGTGTGAGGAGTGATGGCGCCCCTGAACACCTTGTGGTAAGGCCATGGCCCACCTTGTGTTAGCACATTTTAAGCCATTCCGTAATGTTTCTGCCTTTTGTTAGAAGGCATTGTCCCGATTTGTGTGTTGGAGACAAGCTTAGACTGTGATGTGATTCCACATAGTGGCATTTCTCCCTAAAAACACTATGCACTTAGGTGGCCTGGGCAATACCTGGCAGAAGATAAAGCAACATCTCTGCTGTCCGTGGCAGCAGAACTCCTCATTCCTGAACTCCTGGCTCTGGTACGGATGTTCCTCTCAGAAGAGGATGAGCGCTGCTTGGCCTGAGTTTTGCAGCAGGGACTTCAGATAGACTTGTTTTACTATATATGCAATGGCTGCTATGAAAAATGCTTTATATAATATTTATATATAAAGTTTTAATTGTACAAATATTAATGTATTACTGTATTAACACTTTCCAGTAATTATTTAAACAAGCAAAAATAAATATTTTTCTAACCTTGTTTGTATATATCTATGTATAAATGTGCATGTGTCTGTAGCCATCTTTGGAAAGGAAAGGTCTCAGAATTATGAAATGTTCCCATTTCTAGGAAGACATGTTCAGTGATGCCAGGACAAGGTTACCCTTTGGGTAACACAGCATTTAATTTATGCACAGAAACATAGCCAGAGAGGAGGTAGGGTGAATGATTAATGTAAATGACCTTGTGTATTGCAGGAACAGCCGTTTGCAGGTGTTGACTATTAACTCTCACACACACACCACCCTTTCTCTGTTTGGTTTTTTTTTTTGCTTCATTGTTTGTTTCTTCCTCCATGGGGTTTTTTCACATATAAAGAAGGTCTGTAAGGCATTTACTTTGCAAAAAATAATTTTTGTTTTTCCTTGAAACCTGTTACTTTATTCTTAATGTTTTGGTACATTTTTTTTCTCTCCAGAGTTTCGTGTATTTTTGTTGCGGTACCCTTGGCTGCTGCTGGTAGTTAGGTGCATTTGAGCCCTCTGTAAAGGCTTGTGGCTCTGGAGATGCAAGATTCAAGTTCAGCACAAAGCCAGTTACTTTTTTTTTTTTTTAATTACTCTTCCTGAAATGGAAATCAGAGTTGTCACACGAGGTTGAATGGGTGGAAGGATGTTACTCCTGGGGAGTTTGGGTGGGATTGCAGTTCACTGTGACCTTACTAGATTCAGCTATCACCATCCGCTCAGAGCCTCTTTTATCTCTAATAATTTATGGTGAGCCATTAAAATTTCACATTAAGGACACACATTCTTGATTCAATTAAAAATAGTTACCAAATTGTGTACAGATGTTTTGATAGTCCTTCTAACCAGAAGGACATGTGAAGTCATTCCTTGTCCTCTACAGGTCACATACACACCCCCAAGGAAGGGGGGTTTGGGCAGGTGGGGGTGAGAAGGTTTTGGTGTTTTGAGAGGTCAGACACAGAGTTGCTCTCAGCTGGCAGGGTAGAAATTAATTCTACATCTTTTTGGTACAATTTTTGTCATGCCACCATGCCTTTCCATTCAGCCTGTGGGCAAGTGCTTTTCTGCTAACCTGTACTTCCTTATACTGCTTAATTGAAGAGTTATTTATTTACAGTAGCAAGGAATTAAGAATTGCTATGGCGAACTTCACCCCTCTTTTCTAAGGAATTATTTTAGCATGGTTCCAATGGTTTATTCAATCTCATTAATTTATTTTTATAAGTGTTAAAAGATGCAAAACAATTATTGCAATATAATGATATGAATGAAAATGTAAATTTAACCTGAAGCATTTATCAATAAATCGATGTATTTTTTTAAACTTTTATACCTACAGAATGTGCATACTTTTTAAACTATAAATTTAAATTCTAAATAAAATTTGAATTAAGAACAAAATCTGTCTGTGCCTAGCTAGTGGTTATTTAAACATGTCTAAGTTGATGTCATCCATTTGCACACATGAATTAATTCCATAAAGACATTTAGCTTTTCACATTTTTTGTTTTGTTGTCATGTCTAGATTGACCCAACGTTTGAGTTAGATAATTAAATGCAAACCACTGCTCCATTAGCACTCTTTGAAAGATGTTTGCATTTAAATTTATTTATTAGTCTTCAATTGCCTGTAATAATCCAGATGATACAAGTGGTCACCTCTTGAATATGTGTTAGCTTTTTCTCCAGGAGTGGTCTGTAACTCAGGGCAGCAGTCCACTGCTCTGTCAACGTTAATATTTTAATATTACAACAGCAGAAATTAATGACTTGATAAATTGTATTCATGTTAATCTCATGAGGTAATTAAAATACAGTAATATATTACTCAAATGAAACAATTCTTGGTAATTTAGTTATAACAACTTGTAAAACACATTTTGTATTTTAGAAATCCTTCTTTAATGAGATTTCCCAAATGGTATTTGTTATGTTATCCCTTATACATTTATTTTTATAGATACTGTTATATTTCACATAGTTAGTTATATAATCTGGTGAAGCTGCATTCGTTTTATGATTGTGACAGATTCTTAAGGAACGGGATTACTGTGGGAATTACCTTAATCTAGAAACACCAAACTGGGAGATTAAAGCAACCTGCTTCTACCAAAGCCATAATGAACTTTTTTACACAGAAGGGCATCCTCTGGCTGTGTGTGGCTCCAGGGCAGAGCTCCTCCAAACCCTGTGGCCACCGCCAGGAGCCTCCTTTGCTGTGCTGACCTGTGCTGTTGTCTGCTTGGTGAGACTCGTTTGGCATCAGGACAGCTCCTGTTCACCAGGGACTGGAAGAGGTTAACAGCAGAGGGCAGAGCCTGCGGTGGAGTTCAGAGAGCAGATTGTCCTTGGTGTCCATGGACTTCCTTCAGGTGTGACCTCTGCTTCCCAGGTAAAGAAAATGGGCGCAGGTGCTTTCACAGAAGCAGTTCCCAGACTTGCACCAAAAGCACCCACAAATGGTTTTACCCAAGCACAAGCCAGCGATGGCCCCGTGCGGGGCTGGGTCACAACCAAGAGCTGTAGCTCGCAGTCCCTGGGGAAAAGCAGAAATGCAAAGGTCTGTGGTCTGTGCCGTGCTTTGCTGCCAGTGTCAGGGATATGATACACATAGGTGGATTTAGGAAGGGACTAAGCCCATTCGTAGAGTTTTAATCCTTTCCTGTTTGTTTAAATAGGATTTTCCAAATTCCAGACACTGCTGGTGCTCTGTGGCTTATCCACCTTTTTGCTTCTCCCTCTTTTACCTCCCCAAAGTGCTTCTTACAGGAGCAAGCAAGAGGTGGGTGGGAATGGTGTGGGATGGGTGGGGATAGTGGGGTGGCATGACCTCAGGCTGGCTTAAGCCACTGGGGGGCCTACATGCTCAGAAATTTCAGGTTTTTCCATCTGTCTTTCCCAAACGTGTAACATACGTGTATGTTTGTTAATGCTCCAGGCAAGAAATGGAACTGCAGGTATTCAGACATGTTCTAAAAATAGAGGGAAACATCCCCAACAGATATTCAGGATTTTTACAGAATAAATCTATAAATCTGATAAGCCAGAGGCACATGTGGTATTTCTGCTGTCAGATCTTAACCCCTTCACCTTACCTTGGGATGGGGATACTGGGATTTCTTGACAGTAAGTGTATTTTGATATAGAAAGCTGTTGTCTCGCATTCTGGAGCTAACACCAGCTGAAAGTTATTTGGGCTGGGGGAGGACTGTCATGTAACTATGGTACATTTGCTTTAAAATGTCATCCTACATAATGAATTTACTGTTTTCATTTGGCTTGATTCTTCTAGAACCATGCAGGAAAACCTGTGATGTGTCTTAACAAAAACATTTTCAGGGCAAAATTGGAACAGCCAGACATGAGATGATGCAAAGCTGACCCGCTGACCCTACAGGTATTTGAACATCTAAGTTTGTATTTGACAGATTGAAGGATCCTGATGGGATGTATTATCTCATGTCTCCTGTGGGAACAGTGATGAGGAGGAAAATGGCTCTCAGGAAGATTACTCCCTTTCCATTGGGGCATTCCTGCAGCTCCCCAAATTACTTTGCTCTAAGGAGGGAGGGGAGCTGATAAGCAGAGCCCTGATCTGCTGCCTCTTTGGCCTTACTGTTAGGAAAACCCTCTAAAATCCCTCTGTCTTTCGGAATATTTTCTTAATCAAAACTCTTAAGAGTGCCTCTGTGGTGGGGAACAAGGCTCCCGTTGACGCTGCTGCCTCTTCTGAGGAGTAGTGATAGAACTGCAGTGGAGGGGGTGGCTGGGCTTTCCAGATAAGCCATGACCATATGATTGACATACATATGTAGTTTGCAGCCCTGTTAATCAAAATAAATCTGTGGAAGATGCTCTGAGATGGTGTACTAATGAAGTCCAGGCCTGATAACAGAGAGATGAGCTTTTTAATTAGTCACTTGTATGATATTTACATATCTATGTAGAGCAGGCTGTTAGTTAAATATTGGTTTAGCAGAGGAGCAGTGTTCTCTTCCTGTTTGCACTCTGACTGCAAACACTGTACTGCAGGTGCTAGGGACACGATTGTTGAATTTTCCTTGGTTTTAATTTAGAACTAGTTCAATAGGAAGGACAAGGAATATTGCTATAATATTTAAACTTCAAAGTAGCAAACAAGAGACCATTTTTCAAACCGAGTCCTATCTAGTGGAACCAAACCTCTCTTAAATCTGACCAAAGTTCAATCAAAGTGCTAAAAGTACATGATAGGGAGATCCTGGCTGTAGAAAATTGAAGGGGCATGTCTTCAACACTGTCTAACCCCAAGTTGCAGTGTTTATTTTGGGATGCAGGAGCCTCACACAGATCCTGTTTTCTCTTTGGCTGTGCTTTACTCTGGTGAAGCAGAGCACTGGGGCTGGCTATTGCTTGTCAGCTGAAGATCCTCTCTGAAAATCCCCAGTGTGTCAGTTGTCTTTTGTGCTTTAGTGTCTACTGTGACCACATGGACATTTGTTTGACAGGAGTCTGTGACCCTCAAACGGTTTGGTGAGTCATGGAAAGAGTGAACTCACCCGTATAGAGTTTAATCTGTCCTCCTCTGATAGATTTAATTTCTGCTTGACAGGCTGTGCTCAGTTACATGGTGTCTGACCTGGCTATTGAAACCCAGTAGCAGCAGAACCACTTACCAAAGAGTCCTCTCTGGATGGAGGGTGAGCATTAATATTCATGAGCTGTTACTCATTTACACTGGTAAATATTAAAACTTCTGTATAACACCATTTGATCTCTCTGAGGGATAATTGTCTTTTGACAGAAATGCACAACTACAGTGAGCTTACTAGAAGCAGGTTGTTCTAAATTAAACTGATTTCTTTGAGGCAACATTATAATGGACTTGGTTTTCTGTTTGTAAGCATTTGCCAGGATTAAGTAACAATAAGTTTGTAAACTGATGATGGCCAGTAAAAGCAATTCAGAGTCCTGACAGACAGAGCTTTGAAAACTATTATTTAAAGGGAATATTAATAATAATTGTATTAATGAAAAACAGTGGCGAAACTGGGTCCAAATCAATTGTTCTTTAACCACACTGTGAGCAAACAAATGCATAAGGTTAATGAAACAATAATCTCTCGCTGCAAGATTCTTTATTTCCAAAGCTAAACATGTTCTGCTGAAAGAGAGGTCTTTCAGTAAGAAGCTTGCTGGTTCTAAAGGTGATAATGGGCTCCAAGCATCCAATGAGGAAAGTATTTCTTGTCTCTAAATCCATTACTATCTGCTTCTCCAGCTCCAGAAACACAGTATAATGTGCATTTTCTTGCTCCTCCATCTCTTCTTTTGTTTTCTGTAGTCATATGCTGAAGGAAAAAAACATACCAGGAAATAGTGCACTGTTAAGCTTTGAAACCTGTATGTGACCCCATTGCTTTCCAATGGATTGTGTCAGAGCTGTCACAAATTAATGAAAATAGGCATCACCTAGGGCTACATCAATCAACCAAAGAAATGACAGTTTAGTTATTTAGTATTATTAAGCCATTTACCAAAGAATGGATAGGCAAAATTCTTATGTGAGTAAAGAATGGAAGGCTGGAAGCCATCCTTCCTTTAAGGAGCAATATTTATAGAGAAGTTGCCAAAATTAACTTTTTGAACAAGCAACTGGTGTAAAATGAAAAGCAAATTCATAGTTATTAAATGTCCATAGGCTCTAATGCTCTTGCAGGGGGTTCACTTGACCAAGAAATGCACCCACATGAACTAGGACCATCTTTTCCATTCTTAAGAACTGTAAATATGAAATAAAGAGCTGCTAAGCTATTCTGATTATATCCATCTTGGTTTTTTGAAAATACTGTGGAAAATCCTGTCTAGCAATATAGGTGCATTTTAAAGATACAAAGGAACACAGAAAGTTTTCTTAACTCCAAGTATAACATACTGTTTTCTTTCTCTCTGTCTCCAGCTCCATTTCAATTCTGTTTTGGCTTTAAACTTTTGATACTCTTTAAACTCCTGTTCACAGTACTTCAGATATTTGACTTCTCTTTCGAAGTAATCAAGTACACTGGCATGCTGTAAACACAGTGACAAACAAGGGTCATTACATGCCCAGAGACACAGATCTCTTGCTGATGGCCTGAATGGTATTAATATTTTATCTAAATTGATAATATAAATATCTCTATTTCTCCCAGTAGTTTGCAACAAAACAATGTAAAGATGTGACCAACTTCAAGCACAAAGAAACCATAAACTACCATACTTTGGTGTTACACTAGGCATTCGTTTTATCTGGGATTCTGTGTTTTAGTTTTTGTTAGTCTCTTCAACAGCCTAGTGTTTTTCAGTGAATACTTCAGTTACAATGGGCATAACCTAAATATTAGTGACTGTTCCTTGGCTGGTAATTCTGCACCCTAAACAGTTTAGTTCCAAATACAGGTAATCTGTGCAGAAGCAGTGTGTTTCCTCATATCACTCAGTTACCTCCTGCTTTGCTTTGGAGAAGTTACGTTTACTGAAATGAAGCTGCTGACCTGATGTTTTATTGCTGCCTACTGCAGCTCTGTGCATGGCAGACCTTTATGGGATGTTTATGAACTATTTAAGTGCCTGCATAAACTTAAAACTGTAATAGAATGGGAAGGTGATTTTGTGATGTAAGAGTAACAGATGAGATAGCAGGCACGACTGCTAGACTGAAACACTGGCTCAATCTTTGGCTGGGAGCGGGGGGAAAAGAACAACTGAAAACTATGTAGAAAAAAAGAGAAATTAAAACTGCTTGCATTGTTCCCATGGCCTTTTGGTACAGATAGTCCTTATTTCATGAGCATGAATGAGTGGGAATGTTAGTAACAGTTTTCAAAATGTGCTTTCACTAAACTAGAACCAGATACGAAGACATGTAAATTGAATTACCAAATTTAAAGGAAAAAAATTAGCACAAATGTGGACAAGAAGGTGTAAAGAAAAAGGAATTCAGTATATATACATTACTATGCACTCTAAAGCCTTGTTTTAATGCATGAAAGATGTCATTTTATGGATGTGGCAAAAAATACTGACCTCTTAATTGTGTTTTCATGTAGCCAGGTTGGAACAGTGGAATTCTGCCAGCTGTCACTGAGATTTCCTTCAGCTGACTCCTATCTAAGCTCTGTGCAAAGCCAGCTTGGCTACAGGTGATCTTTGGAGAATATGGCTATACTCATCTCAAATTAATTGCCATTATTTGGAGGCATTTTTCTCTAGGCAGACTTGTTTGTGTGTTGGGAGTTTTCAGGATAAAGTGTCAAAGAGATTTAATAAAAATTCTTACCAACCTCATTACTCGAAGGGTGACATAGTGTTTGACAGATTTCCAAAATATGCAGTACTCCAAGATCATCAGAAACAGCTAGAAAATGCTGCTCTGCTGAAAGATATTTGACAAAAAACCATATAAACAATCCAAATTCCAACAGCAATGTGAACCTCCACCCAAAGACAAGCTACAGAGGGTTCCTTTTTGTTCTGGTCTTTTTAGTTTATTGTTCACTGCAGCAAAAAAGGCAACCATTTTGCTCTCTTATTTTATTAATTCCTTTAAAGTTTTTCTTTTAACAGACTTTTTAAAATGAAATATTTTCAGTTGCTTTTATGCCATGGTGGTATACTTAGAAATGATGTATCCATTTTTGTATGTACAGTGTTAAATTTGTGGAAGTATGTACTTACATAAGATCATTTGTAGTTAGATTTGTGTGCCTTGGAGTCATGGGGCATTTTGCAAACAGGGTAGCACAATGAAGTGCAATCACCACCAACATACCTGAGGCACTGGAGGGGCTGATGAAAGTGATGATTGATTTGGAGAGGTTCTGGAAATGAGATGGCTCATGAGTTTTCTTCAGTAAGTCCCAAATATCTATATTTCCATTGTCTCTGCCAATGAAGAAAACTCCTGGTCTTGTTAAGGACCATTGTCCTGCAGTGTATCTTCCTGCAGAGCAACTTGACTGAAGGATTGGTCCATTCTTAATTTTTTTTTGAAAACAAATAAAAGAGAGACCCAACAATCAAACAGTACTACCAATTCACTACTTCAAATCTCCTGTCTTTGGAAAATGCTCACAGTTTAAATGGTCCCATTACAAAAATTATATCAATGGCAAAATTCCTACCACCTGCTGCAGATAAAAAGGATTGTGGGGAAGTAAAAAAACTGGTATCTCACTTCCTGTCTGTATGCTGTTAAAACCTATAGTCTGGAGATTTTGTCAGGTGCAGCTAACCTGGATTCCTACATGAGACAAACTCAAAACCCCCCCATGTTTCTTTGTCTTCACATGATGAAAAAACCTTGTCCTGAAATACAAGTTCTTCAGATTTGTTCAGCATGCATTCCCCTAGCAGCAGAAATGAACAGCTGTGAAGCTACATTTTTCACAAGGTTGGAATTTAGGAAAGTCACTTCACTTTTTTTGTAAAACTCGAGTTTACTAAGCTATATCTAAAATAGTGTTCTGATGTGAAGAAGCTGGAAAGCTTCTTTTATATCTGTTTTGTTTCTAAGCTATGAAGCTTTGTGACTTACACATTTCTGAAAATACAGTCTCTGAGCCTGTTACAGACCTGTCTTGTATACCTATCCCATATGTTACAGCTGTGTTAAAGCAACTTACTGTAACCCCTTCTTTCCAAATGGCAAACTTCTGGCCTCCAATGCTTAGAAAGATGTCTTTAAAAAATGGAGAGTTCTGGAGAGTGTTGATAGTTTCAGTGTGGAGGGTGTATTTCTGCAAGTGCATCTGACCTAATGAAGGAAAAAGGCAGTTGCTTGTTACTAGTGCCTTATTGATCAAGAAACAAGAGTGCAGGACTCAACACAGGCCTGGAAGATACCAGCCTCTTTATTTTTGCTCACAAGGTACAGGAATTGGAATTGCCACAAATCTATTTACATCCATGATTTGTGCCAGCATCTTTGTGCTATTTTGTCATGCCAGCTAAAGTGCTTGCACTTTTGAGGGTGTCATCTGTGAGATAGATTAGAGCTATGAGCAAGAACCTTAAAAAGACAGAGTATAGACACAAATATCTTAAAGGTAGTGATATATTAAGATTTAAACAGATATAGAGAAACTTGAACTTACTAACTGGTTTTTTTGAATGAGTATCAATTTTCATTTTCCAGTCAGAATAAACAACTTCTCCATCCTGTAGTGCCAAAAAAAATCAAGCAAATGCTAACGTTAGAGCTTGGTGGCTTATTTCAAACTGACTTGATTTTAAGCTGTGACTTTTCTTAATTATAACCATCATTAAATCTGGTCTGAGTAAATTTAAACCTGAATTTGCAGCCAATGACTGAAAACACATTAAAGTTTTGCATCACCATTTTTCAGTTCTGTATTGCCAAAACAGCTTTACTTGCCATGATGTATGTAGGCAGTCCTTCCTGCAGAACTAGGTGCTTGGTTTTTATAGTTCATGCTTTGCTCCAGTATTTAGGGAAAAGGTGACAGGAAGCAAAAAGATAGCTAGAAGCCAAATTTTCATTTCTGTATGAACTCAGAACTGGGAAAGATTCATGAATTTTAGGTGCATAGGGTGGGTAGCGGGCTATGAATAGTTGGATTTCCTAAAATGAAATTAAGTTGGGGGCCAAACTGTAGTATAAATGTTTTCACCTGGCATGTGGGAAGAGACTAAAAGAAGTTACTGATTTTATGTGTTCTGGAATAAGGAAACACTCTGGTTCTGAATAGGTGGTTAAGCTCAACATATTTTGAAAATGTTTTCTAAATCTGCCCTCAAAGTAAGGGTTCATCATCTATTGAATATTGGAGGTTTATCAATTTTTTAAGCATGTAGCTAAAAGTATTAGTATGGAAGTAAAATATGGCATGTTCAGAAAGATCTTTTAACTTACACCTGAAGAAAACATGGAAGTCCATACATTTGTGAAAACCCTGTTATTTAGCTGTTCAGTCTTTTAGATATCTTAGATTAACATTTTAATTGGTAATATATTATTTTCACTTACTTCATTTCCAAAAAAAAAGTTGGTGGATATATTTTCTAGCACTTCCAGATTTTTGCTTGAAGAAGCACTCATCTCTGTATATGGGCTCTCTTTGATGGGTGCTCTTAGTGCACTCAGAGATTTTGCCTTCCCTGGGAAACAACAGTTACATCTTTTTATTATACAATGGAATTTATCAGACCTAACAAACCCTTTGTCTTGTAAAGGTAGTTTGTGGATGAGGGGAATTTCAAGAGAAGATATGAAGAAAGACTGCCAAGTAAAGCAGCATTTCTGTGGGTTATGGTTTCCTGGTGGCATCTCCCCATTGCTGCAGCTCTGGTCAGTGCTTCCCACATCCAGACAATACTTAGGAGAGCACCATCCTGTTCTTCACCAGTTTTACACAGCACCAGTGTCTCTGTGGGAACTGCCCTTACACATGGCCCGTAGCTGCTGCAACCAGGAGCTAACATCTCTGCTCCAGGGAATGGATTATGTTTCTAAAAATAGTTTTCTGTAATGGCTGAAAAGGACATAACTGTTTCAGGGATAGAGAGATTGGGTGGGAGATTTGCATGGGCTCTTAAGTGAAACCGGATAGAGTTACTGTGTATATGGAACTGCTCAGTTTAGATTCAGTACATGCACATTTCTTCATAGTTAACAAATGTAGGTCACACACTGAATATCAGTATACTTAAGAAATATTTTCCCCAGGTGTGTTTAGCTATACAGCATTTTGTTGCTCTGCTTTTATTATGTATATACTGAAATACAAGCTTATTAAAAACATTTTCCTCAGTAAGGTGTAATAAAAATATTACCTGAGGTTTTGTAACGATACTGCAGTTCCCTTAAACTAATTCTGGTGGGACCATAGTCTGTGTTGGAATCCCTTTCACGCAGATTTATCTGTTCAGAAAGAAGTGCATTTGCTAAACCGTTGTGTCAGATCTTTGAGGTACAAGTCTGAATGGCTTTCTGCTGTAATGGAACAGATCTTTGCAGTGTGTTTCTAATACTCCACAAGCAGTATTTGCTGCCTCACATACAAGCAGGGAGAAAATGCTCTTTGTGTTACCTTTTTCCTGTAAGAATTTTGCTTTGTTTCTAGCAAAAAGCCCTAACAACCCAGCTCCAGTGGTCATGCATGTATGAAAACTGTGCCAGCTGCAGCTATTCTGAGCAACACAGATCAGCATGTCTAAAATGATATCTTCTTTTTCTTACCTCACTTTTTTTCACAAGCTCCTATGATCATTTTCATGAAAGTGAATGTTTGTTTGCTAGTAATTATGGTTCTGCTGACTATGACCGTGTTCCACCATTTGGGACCCACTGAGATAGACAGCAGAGCAGTTGAAAAGGTTGACAGGAACTTAACACTGTTTATGTAACTACTTTTGCACCTACTGCAGTGTTTTAGAAGCAGGCATGCTGTTTCTCATTAATTAGCTCTACAAAATGCATTTTATTGAAGTTTCAAAGGAATGTTGAAGTATTTAACTACACAATCAGAAAGAAAATCACAAGGAAGTCACAATTTGCTGGAAAAAATGGAGTTGGGAAGCAAAAGAATATGTTCCTATGGAGTTCTGGCCATATCTACAGTTTGGTTTGATCCCTGTGTTCTGTGTTTGTGTACACTACCTTTATGAGAGGTTTCCAGGAGAGATCTAAATCCTCATCAGTATCTGGGGGTATATAAGATCTTTTCTCCTCCTTTATTTTCTCAGTTAAAAATTTTTGACGATGTTCGATGGACGGAATATCCCAAAACAATATTGAGCTGCAAAATAATTGTATAGTGTAGAGTGTTTTGGTTTGAAGTTACATGCAATTTTCCTTAAATTTTAAAGCTTGGGGTTTTTTAACCTTTTATCTTCAAGCCTTATATAACAATAGAGATTCTGAAAATCAGACAAAGGCTAAATAATTAATTTCTTCTTTTGTAAGTGATGAAATATATTTCTTTATTTACCATTTCATCAGTTAATTATACCAAAGCAGCTTGATAGTATTCATACAGTTTGCTTATGGACAGTTATTGGGTGAACTAATTGGCAGTGCCTGGGTGAAATTCCTGAAGGCTGTAACAGGTAATTTAGTAATTCAAATTGAAGATCAGTCCCAATTTTTGTGTGTACCAATTAATTTGCTGACATTCAAGGCAAATGGCTCCACTCACTTGTATCTGTTATCTCATTGGAGTTTTCAGCCCTCTGATTGTTCCTTTTGCTCTACTCTGGACATTCACTCACAGGTTTGATACAGCCAATGAAACTTTCCTCATTGCTGATATCTCTTTCCCTTTTCTAACAGGAGTTGCTCGGGGACTTGTGCTCTTCAAGTATGACACTACAGTGACTTCCCTGTTCTTAACTTCAGGTAAATACTTTCAATTTAGAACACTGGTGGGTGAGTAGTTAAAATAATTTCTTCTATGTGAATTACTTGCATTACACTGCAAACTTATTAAGAAGTGTATTTGTGATCTTTCTTCTCATTTAATTCTTCAAAGTCTTCTCTGTTATTTGATAAGGGAAAATAACTTTGCATCATTATAAAATTTTGCTCTCTCTGACCCTCCCTTTGATGTAACTAACAAATATGTGATTCAGCCCAGCCATGCAGCCTTGAAGCCTTAAGCCTTCTGACATCATGGAAGCTAAACCTTTATTTCCACTTCTTGCATTCTGCTCCCTTGCCAGTCACACAGAACAATAACTATCACAACTATTCAGTCCACGAAAGAGGAGATTCATAAAGAATAATTTTGCCAGCTAAGTCTCCAAATTTGCCTAGAGTTTACAGTATTTCTGTAGAAATAGGCCTTAGCATCTTTTAGGAGCTTTTTGTGCATGTCATACAATCAAATATAAGTGTGGGGATGTGGATTTCCAGGCTAATGCATGTGTGATCAACACTCTTCTGAAGGTGTTATACACAGAATATAAATATATATATGCAAGGATTTTCAGTTAATAAACTCTTAATGCCATTACTGTAAAGGGTTTGACTAGACAAGAATGCAAAGTACTTGTCTTCTGCATACATAATTTCAGCCACTCAGGATATGCTGATAGGAATCCAGAAATGTGCTAGTTAAATCATGGATTATGCTTCATAAAGTATTCCAAAGGAAACTGAAAGATGTCTTGTAGAGTATGTATTGTATATACCAATCAGGGGAGCAGGTTACAAGCTGCAGGTAATTTTCATCTCTGTTTTCAGAAGTACCACCCTTTTGGTCACCCTGAAAATAACAGTAATAATTATTACAGGGGAAGAAGATGAAAGACAAAAATCACACTCTGATACATAAGTACTTCAACACAAAACAAGCTACTAGAAATAAAGTCACTGTTTCTGCTTGGGTAAGGTTTGAAAATCAGGACATATTAATTTGCAGTTATAAAGTCAAGCTGTTTTACAAATGTACTTCAAGTGAACTGATACCAGCTTTGCCTCCTACACACCTAAAACTCCAAATTAACTTAGAAGGATAAATACTTACCTGTACCACTGCAAGTCAGGCCCTCTTTAATGTGCCATGTTTGTAACTTCTGTTATGCAGCTTAACCAAAGAGCTGGTAATTGAGAGATTTATCTCCAACAGTTCACTGTAGTGGGACTGATGGCTCTTTGCCAAGTTTACACCATGGGTCATCTATCTTAAATTATCTCTTGGCTAAGCCTCACTGTGGGATCATAATGGTGCCTTCAAATGTTAATTATTAATATTTTCGTTTGTCTGTGTGGGGTTCTGCAGGTTTTATATTACTTATCATTTACCAAGTAGTTATTGGTTTATAGCAAATTAATTTTAATTACTCAGGAAAATAAAGGAAAGGTGTCAGGGATAACAAGTGAGTATAAGCTAATCAAATCTAACTTCTAGTATATAAAAAACAAACATATTTTGGCAAAAACTGTACTTATAAAGTTTGCAGTACATTCCAGCTATTTTTTTTTTTAGGCCAAATTAGGCCTACTCTAATTTTCATGCATGAGTTTGTCAACCTGTAATCACAATGGTAGTCTTGCAGCCAGGCAAAGCTGAATTAGGTTCTGGATGTGACTTTGAATAGTTTTTCATTAATATGTAATTATAAAACGGCTGATTTTAGGAACTGTGCCATAAAAACTGCTGTGTTGTATAAAGGCTGACACATATTCCATGTTTATATAACAAAAAGTAAGTCCCAGTACATGTTGCTAAATACTGGCAGAGTGACTCCTTTGTCAGTGTTCTTCATGAAGCCTGGGTCTCCTGTGTCTGTTATCCCAGATGAACACAAAAACAGCTTTTTGAGCCTAAACCTTGGCTAAAAAAACCCCACCCAAACAACAAAAAACACAACAATGTTCTGCTGTCCAATCCCACTCTTCATGCTTTACATCTGGTACCAATTAGTATCCATGACTATTACTGTATAAAATAATAATGAACAGTGGTATCAGCTGACTTTTTATGATAAATGTGTGCCCTTTTCATCACTTTTCTGGAAATGTCACTAAGGACTGTAGTATCTCTGAAGTTTGGGGGTTTTTTTTCAAAAATTCATGGATATATAATTTCCATAAACCTTTTAAAGATTTCAGGTTTTTTCTTGGCCTGCTTTTCCACTGTTATTATTTTGCATTTGACGACATTTACATTAGTTTAGCAACCATTTGCAATACTTTGATAGCAAATCAGCACCCAGTCTTCCTGTTGGACCCTTTAAGTACATAGACCCTAAGTACTTTGGAGCTTTAAAACCATCACAGAAAAAGTAAGTTTTGAGTACACAGGCAGCATCTAGAAAAATTAAGGTGGCTATAATAATACCATTGTTGGGTATCCAGATATTTACGTAATTGAAGTTATTTCCTGGACTTCTTAGTGACAGGCTAGATTGCTCATAGTAGAAATTCAATACATTTTATATATGGAAGGCTTACTATAATTTTGAATTATAATTTTCTGTAAAGTTAAGGAAATTTTTTCCAGTATGAGCAGATTCATATCAGACTGAGAGCACAGTACAGTTATAAAGCACAATGAGCATGACAAGAGGCACCAGATTATTAATATTTACTAAATGCAGTGAGAAATAATGAGTACAAATAATTAACTCTTCGGTATTTTCTCTTGCGTTTGCATTAGAATTTCTGAGATGGTAGATTAGAAAAGCAATAAAAAGAAGAGAAGTGAATCTTAAAACTCACCTCAGAGTTACATGGTAGCCATTGTATATCTGCTGCTGGCTTTTTATTACTATATGGTATGGAAGAGGCTGCACAGTGTCTCACTAGAGGTGGCTCTGTGCTGCTCTGCTGGCCTTGGATAGGTGATGGCTAGAAATGTTTTAAGAGAAATCTTAGTGTATTTCCAAAATAAAATAGTAGATCTATCAAAGAAAAAAAGGTTACTTTGCATTCTGTTAATGTTTCTTCATATATTTCAGATCAGTTTATAGAACTTTCTAGGGGTCTAATACCTTCCATTTGGGAAAAAAAAATAAAAAGCAAAGCATCAAAACAGGTCTTTGGATATGAAGCTCTGAAGAGAATTCCAACGTGCCTCCACAGACACAGACATCATTACTGTCTCCTCTGCTCTTAGGTCTTCCTCCTATTTATCCTCTTTACTGTCTTTTTCCACTGAAATCATCTTCTCATCTTCCATCTACCTTTTCTCTGTTCATAAGCATCTAGAATACTTTCAGCATTGCATTCAGTAGCAAACACTATCTGTAGTTGACAGGCTTTATAAGGTAAGAGTGGAGGGCATGTTGGTGTCCATTAAAGAACAGACTCAGTGAAGCCTAAGTTTCACAAAAGGCAGTAAACCTATTAAGCTGTACTAATCAGGTAGAAATTATATCATGATAATTGTGATAATGGTTTTATTTCATGAACTCATTAGGTTTGTTATCTTTTTTAGTGTCTCATTGGAAAGATTATCTACTCCTCTCTTT
The DNA here is from genome assembly GCF_017639235.1 of Corvus kubaryi. Lineage (NCBI taxonomy): Eukaryota > Metazoa > Chordata > Aves > Passeriformes > Corvidae > Corvus > Corvus kubaryi. The sequence goes on from NW_024581108.1 coordinate 12,059,043, forward strand.
TGAGTTAGGATACCTTCACCCATTTTTCCTCCACAGACATATAGATACACTGCAATATACTTACAACAGAAGCATTTACCATATTAACAGCTGTTATCTTGATTTCATAGAATCATAGAATGTTAAGTGGTTGGAATGGACCTTAAAGATCAGCTAGTCCCAACCCCCCAGCCATGGACAGGGACACCTCCCACCAGACCAGGCTGCTCAAGGCCTTATCCAACCTGGCTTTGAACACTGTTGAGGTTGGGGCATCCACAACCCCAATTTGTATTCATTATTTCTCACTGGGCAACCTGTGCCAGTGTCTCACCACCCTCACAAAGTAAACAATTTCTTTGTCATATCTAACCTAAATTTCCCCTCTTTTAATTTTTACCCATTACTCCTTGTCCTTCACCACAGTTCCAAACCAAGAGTCCCTCTCCACCTCCCCTCTAGATTCCCTTCAGATACTGGGAGGTTGCTATGGGGCCTTCATGCAATCTTCTCTTCTCCAGGCTGAACAGCCCCAACTTTCTCAGCTCATCTTCGTAGGGGAGGTGCTCCAGTCCTCTTATCAATTTTGTGGCCTTTCTCTGGACTTGCCCCAATAGTTCCATGTTCTTCTTGTGTTGGGGGCACCAGAGCTGGATGCAGTGCTCCAGGTGGGATCTCACCAGAGTAGAGGGGCAGAAGCCCCTCCCTTGCCCTGCTGGCCATGCTGCTTTGGATGCAGCCCAGGATTTAGTTGGTGTTCTGTGCTGCAGTGCTCACTGCTGGGGAACCCCTGTACACCACATCCAACCATCACCCCCCAAATTACCTCAGTCACCACTGCTGCCGCTGTTGGCTCACCCTCTGACAAGTCAGTGATTTCATCAGCAACAGGTTTTGCACTTTGCAGCTTTTCTTCATGTTTAGAAATATCCCACAGTACAACCTACAGTGAGAAATGAGTATATTACAAATTATATTTTTATATGTGTATTAATACACCTTATTTTTCAAATCATGGAGGTTTGGGGAAAAACAAGAAATTCGCCCTCTGCACTAGAATTTATGAAGTCTTTAAAGTATCTTCTCTTTAGTCTGATGCAATCAACAGAAAGGTTACACTTGTCTCTAAAAAAAGCCTTTACAACTTGACCTATTTATCAACACTACAAAGAAGCATCGTACAGTAATGGCTCAACTATGGAATAACCAGACATAGCTTCAGTCCGGGGTAAGAGAGCTTCAGGACTCTTCTGTCTCTGTGTTACTATGGATGTCCAGTACCTCTCTTCACCCTTATGTTTATACTGGAAGAAAATACAGAAATATGCAATTTTATTTTTAAAGAGCAAAAAACCTGTCCGTCGACACAGCCACCAGCAATGATATTTGGATCACTTGGACTGAACTGAAAGCAGCAAATATCTTCAGGAGCCTTCAACACTAACTAGCGAGAAGAAAAACAAGATAGTTGAGAAATACAGTTGCACCATTTGTTTGTTCTCTTGTTATTTAAATACTTGGCATATTTAAAAGTCTTGATGAAATACCTGGAGGCAGATAGGGTCAAAAAAACTCAAGAGAAGTATAACTGACTGATGGAGCAATGATTTATTAGAAAGGTTAACTTGCTCTTCATATGAAGGCTGCTCTCTTGCTGACAGTGCTATAATCCCTGATGGAAAGAGAAAATAGATTTTCTCACAAGAGACAATTCAAGTTTCAACACATTGATAATTCTTCTAAATGACTTATGTTTATGCCTTCTGAAAACAGTGGAAAAAACCAAAGCAGGAAAGGAGCCCCAAACAAACCAATCATGTATTTATTTTTTTTCTTTTTTTTCAGATCAGCTTGGAGGAGACTATTTTTGTAAATTAAGTTGTTTAAAAGTGAGTCATAGAACCTATGCATCAGGACAAAACTCCTCTTTTTTTGTTAGTGCTCCTCAATGGCGTAATACTGCACCTGAAATGATGTGACAGGCATATGTTCCTGGCCACCCATCAAGAAAACAAATCTTTGGTAACCCAATTAATTTTCTTACACCGGCTGCAGTGTTGGCTAGTAGTATGCTGGGATCTGGGGCATTTATATAGAACTTAATTGTGCCTTTAGGTCTGGCTGTGCAGAGCAATACTGCACAGCAGGGAGCAGGAGCTGACATTTAGTATGTCTTGTGATGCTCCCTGGCACTCGGCAGAGCCATGTCCCATTGTGGCTGTAGCATTCCTCCCAAGTACTAGGCGTGTCATGAGAGCCAGGCATGGGGACAAGCACAATGGTATGCAGAGCCACCCAAAGTCTGGCACAGCAACTCTGCTTAAATGAGCCTCATGGAGGGAAATTTCTCTTTCCTATGATTTCCACTTACACATTAGGGTAAAGGACTTTGCCTCGCTTGTGTGAATTCTACAAAGACTTTGTCTGCCTCATTTTTCATTTTGTCTCGAATTGGCAATTCAAACAGGGATACTAAATCAGTTTTGATTTCTTTTTAAATTTGAAAGCTGATGATTTTATGAAAGATGCATATTTTATAGCTATCATATAATACCCATCATTGAAGACTCAAATCAGTGTTGTAGCTGCATTACCATAAATGGTTGGATGCCAGCGAACGCAGCTAATGGTTCTGTTCTTGAGATACTGCACATCTGTAAATGATTGGTATGCTTTAAGATAAACATCTGGCTTGCCTTCTTCTTTGTCTTCTGCTAGGGCCTTCCAGTCATCAAAAAAAACATCCATAATTTCATTTTGCTGCAATGCAATTTCCATTCTGTGGTGTAAAAAGCAGAGTTAACACTTCAATAATCCAGATGTGACTTACTCAATAGTAGAATTACAAATATTTCTGTAAAGAGGTAGCTTTTGTTTTTCACAAAATTATGACCACATTAGTTAAAATACCAAGTATTAATTCCTCAGTGATGTATCACTGCAAGGAAACCCTCTTCTGTTTAAACAGAAATAGATACTGTACCAAGAATTTAACTCTAGTTCTTTGTGGACCAAGTACAGAGCAATTGTCCAATTCTTGTGCAAAAAATGTCATTAAGTAGGACTTGTCCCATTAATGGGACATGGCTAAGGGCATAATCTTGGGTAGGACAGCCCCTTTGCTCCCTGCACAACCTTATCTGCTTGAGTGGGCAGTGTTTGAAAGATCAGCTTTGCAGTTTGTTTGAAAAGATGTAACGCTATCAACTTTAGCAGTTCTGATATCTATTTAAACCAACATTCATATTTATATAGCATAGACTTCATGGTTATTTTCATAGAAACAAGTATTAAGTTAACATTGTCAATATTATAATAATAAAAAAGACAAAAAATATAGAAACAAAAAATAAAATTGGTATTTGACCAGACCAATGATCCATTCAGAGAAGAGTACTTGCTTGTATTTTGTGTTATTTCAGGTAGTCTTTAAGCGTATTGCTGCAGTAATTTTACCTTATATGTACTGCTGTAAGAAATTCTTTCAGTGTCTCAGAAGACAGGGTCTCTGCTTTTGCTTCATTTGACAGCTCTCTAGTATAATACTGCGTGGATGCGTTTCTTGGATAGGTCCTACCCAATTGGAATAAATTTGAATGTAAGTATAGAAAACATTTCAAAGACAGAAACCCATGTAATGTGTAAATTTTAAATATACAGTTTTCTAGAAATTTTTTAGAAAAGAGTTTAAGAAAAAAGATGCAAACAGAGCATCCAATTTTGTTCTATTAATCAGTTTGTAACTGAGTAACTCCAGAACTTTAGTTGAGATAAGGAACAGTGCAGAGCTTAATAAATAAGCTGATAAATATTTTCTCATACTTACCATTTTGTCTGAGTACTAGTTTCTCTTACTTTTGGAACTGTTTGCACCCCCACATCCCTTTCAATCATTTTAATAGTAAAAGTATTGTCTTCATAGGATGTGCATTCAGCATAACTGTCTTTATCATCTGAAGCATTCTTATCAGTAAATGTAATCGGTGCACCAAACTTCCTGCGAACTCGAGAAATTTTGTACTTAATCTGGAAAAGATATATTTGTATGGCTAGCAGAAAAGAAAGTTTTTGGACAGTTCATTCTGTAAAATGGCAGCATTCATATAATTGTAGAATTAGTTCTATTAATGATTTCTGTGTTGAGCTTACTCACATTTCTGCACTTTGAAATTCAGAAGTGCTCTTATAAATAAACTGCATATGTAATAGAAGACAGGTTTGCATTTGTAAAACAAGAAATTGTAGCATTTTTGGATTACTGCCAGTAGAATAAGAGAATTACATTTTCTAATTCATGCAATATCAAAGCTGCACACTTAGATAAAGGATTGATTTGCAGGAAGCCTTATGTAATACTGAATTAGGCTTCCAAGATGTAACTTTTCAGCTCTTCCCTCTCAGTGGAATTCTCAGCTTTGGGTGAGGTATTTCAGCTTCCCTTGAAGTGCCTAGGGAGAGAAAAGCACTCTGAAGAAGATGCAAAAAAAATTTGGAGGAGTTTCCTTATGTTGAGAACTAGGAAGGAAGAAGGGACTTGTCTTGATTTCTGCCCACAAAGAGAAGCAGGCACTTGATTTCCAGCAGTAGAGAGGTATTGCTTTTTCTTGGATTCATATCCAGGTACTTTTTCCCAGCACCTCCCACAGAACTGGAAAGGAAAGTACACTAAAAATTCTTTTGAGTGGACCTTGCCAGCACTGCAGAATACAGAATACTTGGACTGTGAATGTGTTAAATTTAATGACTGTGAATTAGCTTTGGAACAATCAGACATCTTTTTAAGTGTAAGGGAGATGTCCAGGTGCTGAGAACTATCAAAATTTAGCCAGTCTTCCCTGAAGAGGGATTTAGGTATTGAGTAAAAATTACTCATAGACAGTTAGATGCTTGGAGATGCCCCACACATCACCAGTTAAGTGACAGCTGTGAGTGGATCTAGTTTTTGGACATATAATTCTCTCAATATAATCTGTTGATGTAATTAATCAAATATGTCCTTCTATAAAGTCAGCTTGTAATGCCTGTAAATACTTAAAAGGTGTTGCATGCTACTTAAATGACATCTATATACTATGAGCTTCATGGAAACAGAGCAATGACTCCCATTGTAATCTGGCCAAATTGAGCAAAAAGTGGCAGAGGTGCCAATGATGATCAGGACTTTTGAACTTACACCTTAAAAAGTAGTTATGTCTAATGCAAGACTTAAAGAGAACAGAGTTTTCAAAAAAACGTTTCTGCAGCACTTTCAGTGTTTGTTAAAAGTTTAGCTATTTCTGTATTTCTCTCTCTTGGTTAGTTTTCTTGAAAGAACTCAAGAAAAACTGGGATTGCAGCTTCCAACTTCCTGACTTTTTTTTTAAAGGAGCTTACATGTAGGGGGTTTATATTTATTGGATTGACTAACATCTGTTGGTTCTGACCTTTGTATCCCTTTCTTTAACAGATTCTTCTTCAACTTCCTTTTCGCTGCCAAGGGAAACCCAAGCTTTGTGGACTTCCAGAGTTTCCTCTCTATCTTCTTCTGTTTCTTTTGCAGTAGCTGAAAGCTGCAAAAGAAATGGTGAAAAAGAAAAGTGAGAAATGGTGCTTTCTCAAAAATTTGTTACTTAAATGTAAGTATGAACTAGAAACCCAGTTTTCAGTCTTCATTCACACATTCTTTACTTTGGTCTCAGTGCAGTGAGCCTGGGTATACTGCGCTCCTCGGTAGGGCTGGGTTAAGTCCCATTCATTTGTGCATTAGAATTTTCCAGTAAATGTTGCATATTTAATATTTAACTACTAAAGAGAGATTGCTCTCTTGAAAGCAAATCATTTTATATAAAAAGAATTTGTAGTGATTTTTTCCATTAGGGCCTATGGGCTGGCACTTCATTTTACTTTTCTTAATTGTTTCTTCTCCTGATTCCCTGATGCTGGATGGCAAACTCATAATGAAAAATTATATAATCTTTCTATAAACATTCTCCTACAGCGTAGTGCACAAGTTCTATCTATTTAGAGCTATTTAGAACTCAAGAACATTCTAATGACTTGAAAAATATATTCATAGATATTATGAAAAATAAGTATAATACTTCTTTGAAAATATTCAATATATTCATTGGCTGTTATTTTTATGTCTGAGAAATATGGGTATTGGCAGATAAAATTAATGCTCATTATTAAAAAATGAAAAAATGCAGCAATGGGTGTTATACTGGCCCTCTGAAGTAAAATACAAAAATTTAATTTAGCCCTTCTCAATATAAAACATATTTTTACAGTGATACACATATTTTTCTATGATCAGCTTAACCATTAGAGAAACACCGGATGCTTAGCAACACCATTCCTGACATCTTTGAGACTCAAAATATTCATAGATAGAACAATGCTGTGGTATACTTGGATTTTACCTCTAGAAGGTTTTCCTTGGCTTCCTCAGAAGCAACAATGTAAAAGTTCTGTCCATACTGGAACTTTGGGTCAAAAACTAGCAAGAGTTCTTCCCCTGGATATTCCTATTTTAATGAAAAAAAAAATTAGTGGAAAACTGAAAACAAATAATATTCAAAACAAACATGAGGTTGTGACTGGAAAAGCTACCACTAGTGTAAATTTAGTACCTTAGGTTAATTTTGTGTTCTTAACAGAGAATTTCATGTGCTAATTTAAAGGAATAGATGGGGTTTATTCTGTAATAAAAATAAGTCTGGGACAAAACGAATCTTTTGTACAGAGAATTAATCAGAAAAGAAACTGTTTGAATGATTCTCAATAAATAGGCCATGAATTAGTGGAAGTCAAATATGTGAAGCTCTGCCAGTTCACAGAATCAAACCTAATAGTATTTATGATACTTTTAGCATATTTTCAATCTGAAGTTAGTAAAAAAAAATGCATGGCAAGCCATGAGAAAGTTTGAGTCAACAACAGTCCATGATAGCACTCAGATATTACAGCATTGGTGCATTTACAGAGTCAAACAAGAATAGACCTGTTCCTTAAAAGAATGGACACTCTGAGAGCATTAAGTCTTAAAGTGAGGATGAAATAAGCTACATACTAGAATAACTTTTCTGAGAGGGTGGAAATCAGAAGTGTTAGCTCTTGTTTTCAGGTCTTGAATTATGTCCTCTTTTTTAATACATTTGAAACAATTTTCCTCTGTGACATCTTCATCAGCCCGGCAATTAAAAATTTTTTGGGTCTTTGCAGTCAAAAGCAAAGGAAAGATTTCTGGGTGGCCTATGAAAAAAAGCAAAATTGCATGATAACTTCAGAGTGTTGTTTAAACATGCACGTATACTTTGATAACTCTATGTCTTTACAGTTTCTAGCATAATGCCTTTGAATCTCTCAGCTTTGTTTTTGGTATTTTGGAAGGCATGAAATACAAATTATATTTACTTTATTAACCTTTGAAAATACCCAACATTTCGCACATAATCAACATGATTTCCCCGGTATGAGGGTTTTTTTCTTCTTGAGCAACAGGTTATTAAGAACTTCAGTGAAAAATCTTTAATAGACTGGTTTATAATACATCAAGGGCAGAAGTGCATGGTTCTGACTTAAGAAAGCCTTTGAATAAATATACCGTGGTCCTTTCCTGTAGGGCAGCACCATATTAAGCCAAAGTTTAATCTAGGTGAGGCTTCTCCCAAGTAAGGATGCTTTTCTGATTTTGGACTTTCATATTGCTCCCATTGAGTTCAGAGTGTAGTAGAGACTATTTCTCACTAATCAAATGAGACTAAAGCAAGGTCACTAAAGTCAGATATTTCTTTTCAGCTTTACTGGAGAATATATAGCTGTTGTTTTCTACACACAGGATCTCTGTTAGGTTCATACACATTAACTCAGAACAAGATATTTCTTATCCTTGCTCTAGCACTGATGTCTGCATTGGTTTTGGGGAGGCTGGCTGCAGTTAGGTGACCTGTCAGCTGTGCTCTGCAAACACTCAGTCTGAGGATAACATGGAGGGCTTCTTGTTAAGTGTGTGCCACCTGTATGTGAGTAAGGCAATGTATGTAATGCTGGTCTTCCTCATGTTACATGTTCTGCCTCCAGCTTACATTAACAGCTCCAGGCCCAGCTCGTTGAATCCTGCCTGAGACTCCTCCTTTGCCATACTGCTCTGCTAGCAGACTCATGCTCTGTCTCACTCTGAATACTCCTCATGAAGGGCCCTATATTTTTGCCTGAGAAGGATAGCAGATGTTCATCTTTGTGGTGAACTGGAAACTAAAGGATTTAGGGACATGTAGACTGTGTACTATTTTTCTGTAGTGAAATGTGCTGGCTGTTGTGATAATAGCTGATATTTTCTATCATCTTTGTTCCAGTCTCTTAGTTTAAGTTACTTAGTATTTTATCTTAATTCCCAGCACCTGTGGGGTTTTTCCTCTTTGTGTACACCTTGAAGAGAAGTTGACATACCTCAAATGATGAATGTGACCAGCTGTGTCAGCGAGATTTGAAAAGTCATCTCTAATCCAAGCCAACAAGGACTGACAAAACGATAAATCCTCCTTAATCTCTGCATAATCCTATCGCATAATACTTTATGTTTGATGAATCTGACATTTATCCTTTAAAATCTTTCAGTGCTGCTACTCCACTGCATCTGCTCTGCCATAGTCATCACTAAAATTAATGGCATGCCTGGTGTTTCTGGTACATGCTACACTATTCCAAGTATGGATTACTTAGTTGCCACTAGTTATTTCATAGCACACACAGTCTGTAGCATGCACAGGCCATTAGTTCACTTTCATCACAAGCTGTAATCAATATTGCATGATTTTCCTTTTTGATATCTTGGAGTGTTCCAGGACTTCTGTGTAGATGCTTCCAAAAAATACAAAATCATAGGGATGTTGATTGGGAAAGACCTCAAAGTCATCTGGTCCAAACTCACTGTTGCTAACACCAGACCTCAGAAATCCCAGTCAGGAGAAATGGTTGTTTATTCAATAAGCTTTTATGCTGTGGTTTTTAAAATGCTGAATCATGTGTACAGGCTTGTGCACGAATGCTAATGCTAAAAAAAATCCTTTTAAAGCGATGTAGGTTTCATTGTCAAGTGAAATGATGCAAGCATGCATTAAAGTTAAGCAGAAATACGAAAGACATCACTGTGAGAGGAAACAGAGTAAGACACATACCCTAAGTGTATTTTCTTCAATGCTCTATTGCTATAAGCCCAAGTTAAAAACAAAGTAATGGTCAGAATTAAAATTACACCTGTCAGTCTAAAGAAGTAAAATTCTATATTGCTGAACATTATTTTTAACAGAATCTATAAGGACCTGATACTGGAATTCTTACATTATAAACATTTTTATTGAATGCTCTTTTCCAGTAAAAAGCATGTAACATCTGATCATAGGCTTCACATTGTTTTTCTGTTAGTAAATTGTACCTGTATCATTTGTAAAAGTCAGCAGCTCTTAGTGCTACGAGAACCTCACAAAGGACAAGAAACTCTCAGGAAGAAGTAAAGAACACTTGCAGACCTTATGCTAAGGATTGCGTGCATGGAGTTTAACTCTTGCACAGGCAGTGTCTGCTTGCACCAGTGTTATTTTCCTGCTTTTAGCAACAGGTTCGTAGCAGTAGTTTAGCTGTTACAGCTCTAACCTTATTTGCCAGTAGGTGGAGGTACAATTCTCTCTTACTGACTTAAGTATTTCCTGGAGCACTGAAAATACATTTTTTAAAGTAACACTTTAATCATCTGAGGGATCACTTTTTGTGCATTTTCATTACCTGAAGCTTAGCCATTTTGGTAACACTAACCAGAGAACAATTTTCACCCAGTGCTCATAGGATCATGTAGGAAAACAGGTAATTTACAGTTTCTTTAAAAATTATCCAGTTTGTATATTCCTTGTTTGCCACACCGTTTTAGCTTTTAACAATAAAAGCTGTACTGTTACAAGCCAATTAATAAGATAACCCTTTGGACTGTTCCTTTAAACCATAGATAAATTTTACATTGACATCAATTTACTTTATATCTGAGGAATAATTGCACAAATCAGATGAGAAGAAAAATAGAACCAGAAATATGGAAAATAAAAAAAACCATTGAAAATAATTTGGTGTCTAAGAAAAAATAATATCTTTAAATTCAGATAATTGCATACTTTTAGCCCTTAACTATGGCTATGCTTAAAACTGAACTTTTGTTGCACAGAAACAAAATTGTGACTTTTAAATGGTTAATTTTTTCCCCTACAAACAAAAGATGCTAACCAATGTCTATTGGTATCTATGATTAAAACTCACAAGTCATATTCTAAAATCATCTTCTCATGAAATTTAATAATGGTTTGACAAACTTCAAAGATTAATAAATTATAAAAATATTTCTTGTTTTTCTTTCGATTCCTAAACTATTTCTAAATGCAAACATTTTGCCCCCTATAATTCTGTTGTGATGCTTTTTTTATTCCCCTTATCCCAACTCCTCTCAAACCAAGAAAAAAACCCTCTTTTACAAACCCGTACCTGTTTCCTGCTGCACTGCCTGCTGCTCAGAGAGCCCCTGTAATCACTGTGATAACTGCATTTCTTCATATTTTCTAATTTTTCTCATTCATTAAAAAAAAAAATCTTTCCTTTTTATTCTCTGGCATTAGTAACACTGAAGCCTCAAAATGCTTTGAGTATTTCAGAACTACTACTTTAAAGCTCAGTCATCATAGCACTTACCTATACTGGCCATAGAAAGATCAACTTCATCCTTTTTACCTGAAATATAATGACATGATGTTATCAGTAGTGTTGGTTACAAAACTGTAACAAGTAATTTTACCTCTCTAAGTTTTTTATATAAAATAGCATATTCTAATTTATCTCTTTTTTTTTTTTTAATGCATGGGATCAAAATAATTAAGGTAGATCTCATGTGAGACCAGATTGCTGCTTTTTTCATTGCTGCTGTACATTACATACCAAGCTGGGTTCCTTTCCTTTCCAGGATTCCTTAGCTTTGTTTTACCTTTTTGTTTCTTTCCCGATGTTTTTGAACCTTTCAAGGTGGTCTTGCTGGATTTGACACTTTCTGACATTTTTTCAGATTTCTCTAGAGAAAGATACATATCATCAATAATTTAAAATAGACAATGCACCATGTATGAGTGAAAATTTGGTCCACGACTTTATGTAGCTTATAATTATAGTAATATTTTCATTTGCATCTAAAAGTATGTTTCATAATTTTGAATCATAAGCTATATTTTCATATCATAAGTAATAGGTGGAAAGATTTCTTCTGTCCAGGGCAATTAAAAATGAACACTGACTGTCCAAAATAGTGACAGGTTAAATTAGGACAGAGGTTTCCCCTACTGAAAGCTAAGGACCTGAGCTAAAGTGAGAAGAACATGGGGGAAAATCCACCAGTTATAAATGTTTGTCCCAATGTTCGTAAGTGTAAATCATTACTCAGCTGCAACAAAGCATTTCTATTTCCAGTTCATTTTTCAGTGTAGCTCTGTGGAGGACAAACTTGGGAAGAAGATATATACATAATTAAATGTAGCAACCACACAACAGGAGATGATACTGTATAGAAGGCTACTCCTGTTTAATTTGCTCTCCTTCTTTCCAATATCTGGGATTAGAACAGTACTGCAGGAAGGACTCAGTTCCATGGCAAGAAATGCAGTTCAGCCTGCCTGCTGCTCAGGACATACAGCACCATCATGTGGGAGGTGCTCGCTTAGCAGCCCGTGGAACAGCTAAACCAGGATGGCCCAAATTCTCCTAGAAGTATTAAAATTGTTCGATGTTAATATTGAAGAGCCAGAGGTGTTCAGATGGGATGAGGACAATGGGGCTCTCACTTTGTGTCCTCCCTCTTCCATGTTCACGCTTTTTAAGACTGTAAACTGACTGGGAGAGGAACCATTTTTTAAATGTCTGCACCACTACTTGGATGCTATTACAATTTTAACACTAACAAGAGGAAAGTGGATGTAGATAGGACAGAAAGAACACTGGCATGACATAACTCTTTCTGATGATCTCTTACAGGAGCTACAGCCCGTCTGCCTGTGCACGTGAACAGCACATTCACTGTCAAGATGCTTAAGGTGAAAAGGTGAGTTTATTAAATAAATGTTCTATATTGAGAGTTTCCTTATGAACAGCCTAAAATAGTGAGTGCTAAAACATGCTGTGGCCTATGCATTTGCAATTTCAGTGGCATACCCAGACTGAGAAACAGTGTTTTACTGTTTGTAACACAGTTCTCAAATACTCCAGAAGCAAGCAATATAACCTTAGCTTCTGATCTGAATTTCAATTTGGAGATGGCCACTGATGGCAAGATACAAGTCATGGATTATAGCCTGATGGAATATCCTAGGTTTGGGATACATGTTGACCTTCCATGAATTCAAGGTAAATTTCAGTGTTGACTTTAATGTGAGCAGAGCCTGACACTCCTGCTACAATTATGCATTTTTCTTTTTTACTCCAATCAAAATAGAAAAACATACTCTATAAATCCTCAGACTCTTTTCTGTATCATATTAGATCTTGCAGACCACAGGTGGCAGGCTGCATCCATGGCATGTTACTCTATTTCTCTGTTTAATCTCTCTTGATTATAGCAAATGCAGTCCCCTTCATTCACATGTCTGAAGAATGGTAGCAATTTAATCTTCTGCTTCTTCCAAAAGGCAATGATGATACCAATGCAATGATGATACCAATGCAAAGAAAATTAATGTTTCAGAATTCTGAAACTTTTGCTGTGGGATGATGTTTTTAAAAACCCTGCAAATCATGTATAAGGAATCTAAGGAGAAAGTTGGGTGTTTTTTCTGCCCTCATTTTCACAGTCCTTTTGTCAAATACAGGAGTAGAAATGCTGTTAACACAGTTTTGTGTAGCAGTCAACATATTTTCATATATATATAATATATATTTTTATGCATTTTCATATGTAGGTATAATCTTTCAAAGGAGCCTATACAGTATGCTTAACTTACAGTTCTGAAACACTTAGGCCTACCTCACAGAGAGTGCATATCAATTCATATGGTTAAAAGAGACTAATTTTTCCTTATTTACAAAGAAAAAAAGTGCAAAACTCTTTCTTATCTATCTTCTTCTACATTTTACATACAAAAATTGTGATCCATTTTGTAAATGGGTTCTGTGAGTATTCTAATTTGAAGCTAACCTTTATGCCTCTGTGTAACAGAGACAGCACACCAGGATAGGAGGTAAGGCCAGCTGTTGTAGAAATTAGTTGAAGGACAATGTGAACCCTGTCAAATATATTCCAGTCACAGTGTCTTACTTCACCATTTCGTAATTATGCACTGCAACAAAGCTAGTTTGGAAATTTTGAGTGAGTTCCTCTGAGTATCCTAAACTCTAAGTCACATGAATGGCTGGAACACCAAGAAGGCTGAGGTAAGTCACATGCCTATGTTTAGTAAAATAACTCACAAATAAAAACATCCCTTTCCTTTCAAATGATTTCAAGTATATTTTACCAATAAAAACAGTTAAAACTCTTGAAAATGGTCTCCCAGTAATCAGTTCCTCCTCCTACATTGCAAGGAAGAGGTACAGAGGTAGATGCAGCACTATAGAGAGAAGGGCAGTGGTGGTGAAGCTGGTGTCAGTGCCTGGTGCCTGTATTTGCATCTGTTAGTACAAAAAGTGCCCGCATTTAAGGGTTGCAGACGAATAGAGCAGTCAGTGGGGCTGTTTGTGCTTCCCTCTGGGATGCACAGGACCTCCCAGCTGGAACGCAGATAGGAAAGTACAAACTACTTATCTTCTTTTACACTATCCCCAACACCATATCACCCCTGCCCGTTTGTCATCCTGTGGGCATATGATTGTCAGTGGTCAGGATACATGGAAGGCCTGCAGAGAAAGTGAAGGCAGAGCTTCCAGAAACTTCTTTGGAAGCATAACCAGGCCCACAGCCAGTTACAAAGCCTATATGCAAAGTTGGTTTTTACACAGGAATATGGTAAGCTCCAGGTGCTCCCTTCAGGACACAAACACACACTGAGAACTTTAAAATAGGTACTGAAGAGCAGCCTTTTGCACCTCTTCTCTTCCAAAAAAGTAGAAAAGAACAAAAGTCCCAATATGTAAGTTAAAAGCTACTATTTTCAGAAACTACCTCTTAGCTCAGGGGTTTGCATTTTTTCACTAAGTTTTTATTCCAACTACCAAATCCTATCAAGAAAGCCATGAAAAAATCAGTCTGTATTAGTGGACTGTCTGAAAATATGACCCAAACAGCTCATTTTTAAAATCTATGGTTAGCTCCTATTCTCTTAGGGATATTTCTATACTGCTTATTCTAAAAGGACTTGTCAAGACACACAGAAATGTATTATGCCTTTCCATTATGTTTATGAAAATTCATGATTCTATGATTGAGAGGAGGTTGGAAACTACATTTAAATTAACATATTTAAGAGTGCAAAAGGTATATAAAATTATAGCTCTTGAAAATCTATTGTCACAAATATTGCCATGTATTTGATTTTTTAAAAGTAAGTAATATTTAGATTTCATTAATTATGTTCAGTCTAATTTTTCTGCAGTTTTTCAGTGGAACACAGTGTTACATTATGTACTTGCTAGAACCTGGGTAAATATTTGACAACTTTGTTTGGCATTTTATAGCCTAGTTTGTTGACAGATGGATCTAATATTTTGAACATTAGGCTTAAGAGAAAAAATAAGATCAGAGTGTTCTCCTAATCATTTAATGTACTGAAACATTTACAGCCAAAAACAAATCCGTGAAGTTGCTAGGTACTGCAAAAGGCAAAAGTTAATTAGCTATCAGTTCTACAAAAGATGCTGTCTGATTTGAGGACACAGAATGATTCATTGGTGGCCTAATTGAATGATTTAAGGTCCAGCTTGTGTGCATTACTACTTTAGGCCTGTAATTTACTATAATTTGGAATGACAGGAGAACTGGATGCATGTCCATTTTACAAAAGCACTACAAGGAAAGGATCAAAACCATGTGCTACTTGCTTTTTTGTGCTGTTGTATCACTACCAAGCTAAAAAATACATTTCTGTTGGTAAACATTTAGGAACTTGTTAAAAATACCATCTTGAGAGTTACTTTGTCTCACCAGAAATTCACATACAATGTTCCCTTTAATTAAATTTATTCTATTTTGCTCTACACAAAGAGCAAATAATAAAAAATTACTAAAAATTATTAATAATGCTTGTGCATATTTGGATGCAACTTCACTGGAGAAGGTGGAGGGAGTACAACTGAAGTTTTGGCAACTGCCTAATCATTTTAGCACACAAATAGTTCTATTTGAATGTAGCTGGTTTCACACTTACAACTTTTCATTAAATCAGGCTTACTTGAACCCGGTGCTGATTTTGTTACTTGATAGAAACCAGTAGGTGTAGTTACAGAATCTGGGATGCTAAGTACAGTATGTGTAAAATCAGGTTAAGAATTAATAAGAAAGCCGTAAGAGAACAAAATGGAAAACTTCATTAGAATGTTGGCTAATACAGTGTTCTATTATTTTGTCCTTTCTTTCACTCAAAGAGAAATAGATTAAAATTGAAAAAGGTGTAACAAGGATGATTGAAGACATAGAACATGTTTTGTACGGGGAATAAGCTAGGATTCTTTTTAGCCTGAAAAGGATAAGATAGAAGTCAGTGAAATCACAAGAGACATAGAGAAAGTGGCGAGGAGATGCTGATTCACGGTCCTAACAAAAGATCAAGCTGGCATCACATGAGCTTATGGATGCGGAACAAACAACTAGGAACAAACAACAGGACTGCAGAAGCGTTTCATTGCACAAAAAGCGCTTGAATTATGGAATATACTGCCTGTGGACAGGACAGCTGTCAGAAGCACACAATTTCAAAAAGTAACAGGGCACACTGACAGATGAAAAATTGAGGGCTACTAAAAATAATGATAATACATCTGGCTTTAGAAATGAAACCACAAATTCAAGAAAAAAAGGGTGCAAAAAGTGGAAGTATGGCTTTACTATAATCTTGCCCAGACACAACTTCTGGTATGAGCCAGTACAGCCGGTCTAGGTTATTAAAATATTGTAACAATGTGGCTGGTACTTTAAAAGTTACTAAGTATGATATAGAAGTTGTCATAACCGGGTCCTGCCAGGAACCAAACAGTAACATATGTTGCCTTGTCATGACTTTTGAAACAGAAATGCTATATTGTAAAAATTTACATTAGATAAGACTTCTTTAAGGAGAGGTAAGAAAAATAATCGTTTTGTGCGAGCTGGGTCGCTGGAACAAGGTCATGAATGGAGACCAGGCACGGGGAGTGTGGATTTGCGGGGGGTTTGCAGCAGCACGGGGGGGCTGCGGCGGGCCCGGGGAGTGTTTGCAGCCCGGGTCAGGTCCCCGGCCCGCTCCAGCCTCCGGCACAGCCCCGCCGGGGCGCGGAGGGAGGCGCTGCCTCGGGCCCGCTGGCAGCGCCGCGGGAAGAGGCGGCGGAGGCGGCTCGGTCGCACAGGGCAGTCGCGGGCTCCGCGCCAGCCGCTGTGCCCGGCCGGCTGCTGCCCGTGTGCCCTCGAGTCGGGCATGCTTCACCCGCTTCCGCAGCGCTGCCGGCTCCCCTTCGTGCCCTTCGTGCCCTCCGGCCCCTACCTGCGCGGCCGCGGCCCCGGCGCGGCGCGTCCCCGGCGGCGCGCGGTTGTCACGGCGACGGGGCCAGCAGTGATTGACGTCTCGGACAGGCAATCAGCGCCCTGCTCTGCAAACCCGCCCCCGCGGCGGCGGCGGCTGCAGGGATACGCCAGACCAGAACTACCCGTCCCAGCATGCCGAGCGCGGGAGACGCACGACCGGCGGGGCTCTGGGGCACGGGGCATGATGGGGTCTGTAGGCGGCAGGCGGCGGCAGTCCCCTCTGCAGCCGGGCCACCCGCGCACCCCAGCCCAGGCACCGCCTCGGTGTTGTCTGCCGGGCAGTGCTGGGGCTGTCTCCAGCTGGAATCTAAGCGATTCGATGCTGTTTGTTAATATGAAGATTTGTATTTTGTATCTTTTATATTTAAGATGCATACAAATAATTTAGCTTGCCTTGCTGCAATGTAAAGCACAGGAGCCCCGGAGTATCTTTCTTTCTGTGCGGAGCACCCAATGCTGGTCCTTGGTGCCACTCCGAGGTCCATCCACCCCTTCTTACGGTAAGGAGGAGGGTTCCTTCTGTCTTCCGTTTTAATCTATACAGCCAGGAAGTTCCCTTTCTTAAAATGCCTGCTACTCTCCTTGTTTTGGTCTTGGCCTTGTTTACCTTCTCTTTTTATACGAGTGTTCAGAGTGGTACTTGCAGCACGAATTAGGCAGCTGAAGACTGTACACAGTTATAGCCTGAGGTGTATCCTCTTGTCACGCAGCAATGCCAAAGGGATCATTTACGCAGTGCAGTGGGACTGGCACACACCCAAGGCAGGACTCCGTTTTCTTTGAAGTTCAGTTAATAACTTTAATAGCTTAATTGTGTATAAGTGGAATGACTTAAGCATATCCACTCTACCACTTGCTGCCCTACATAACTACAGTTCTGTGACCTGAAAAGGATTTTTGGGGCTGTTTTTTGTTTGTTTGGGGATTTTTTATGACGAGTGCGACACAGCCCTTTATATCATAAGCATTATTTCCCCTGGTGGAGAAGCCTAGGTCAATAAATCTGGAGCCGGCATTATCATGCTATAGGAAGTGTATTACAGTGTGGAGAACCGCCCGTCACGTGCGGCAGGAGGGAGATGTACAGCGCAAGGTGTCAGAGGTCGCGTGTGCCGGTGTGCACGGCACGGCACAGCCTCGCATAGCCAAGCCTAGCCCGGCACGGCACAGCCGGCACAGCCCAGCCCAGGGGCCGGGGCGGGCTGGCGGAGGCCGCGGCTCCCCCGCCCAGCCAAGCGGAGCCGGGAGCGGCGGGCGGCTGCGGGCACCGGGCTGCGGGCACCGGGCGGCTGCGGGCACCGGGCTGCGGGCATCGCGCTCCCACGGCCGCCCCCGCGGCAGCAGCAGCCGCCGGAGGCCGGGGAGCGGCAGGGCCGGCGCGGCAGGACCGGCGGCAGGTACGCTGGAGCCTTTAACAGCGGGGGAGAGGGGGCGGAGGGCGCGCCCTCGCCCCGCAGCCTTCGCCTTTGGGGTGCCACAGCAAAGGGACGCCGAGCCCGGGGCGAGCAGCGGCTGCCGCTCTCCGGCCCGGCCGGGGCTGGCGACGCAGATGCGGCTGCAGGCAGCTCCCGCGCCAGCCCCTGTGCCATCCGCAAGGCTGCGGCAGCCCGTGGGTGTCGAGGGCCGCCTGCAGCGGCCGGGAAGGCGAGGGCGGCTGAGGGAAGGGTCCAGCCCCGCCCGGCCCGGCCCGGCCCGCAGCGACAGCCCCGGCTGTGACCGCCCGGCTGCCGAGACCCCCGCCCGGGTCGTGGGGGAGCACGGGGCTGCGCTTGCTGGAACGGCGCCTCATGCCCACCGAGAGGGCCAGAAGTGGGTTTGGGGTTTTTGGTTATTTTTTGGTTATGTTGTGTTTTGGGTTTTTTTTTTTTTTTTTTTTTTTTTATCCAGCACATATATTGATAGGACTATTGCAGTGTCAGAGTAGGGCTTAATTTTAGAAGTGCTGGGTCAGCTGTAAGAAAGATGAGTGGAAATCACAGCATACTGTACTGTATCCTGCAGGACAATGGAAGTCTGATAAAACAGGAGCTGAACTTTTTAAAGCCTCTCTATGGGCCTGTTTTTACTGTTAAACTGCTGACTCAAAACTTTTCTTGCCTTCCCTGACAATTGGGGAAATTGAAGGTTTCAAATCACATCTGAAGCAGATTGTTGTTCTGCTGTGTGCAGCGGCTGCCGGAGGAAACTGGATGTGACTGGACATTTTTAAAAATCAATCTTGATGATGATTTTTTGTTTGTGCTATTTAAAAACTATTTTTCTGGAAATCAAAAATAAACTAATAAGGCATATCTTTATTGACAGCCTAGGCTGTCTTCTCTGTTCTTAATGTCACCAATCTTTTATCTGAAATAAATGTTCCTGGCTAACTCTTGAATATTTTATAAAGCCTTTATAAAATGTTTGGGAGTCAGTGAATTTAGTAACAGATCAAAATCTAAATATGCTGAATACTATGGAGAGTACTGTCTCAAAATGTGTTTATAAGGTTCTCATCTAATCTTTTCCCTTCATACTCAACTCAAATGTGAGCCTCTTTGGCTAATCACAGTTCAGTTACCTCTTGATCTTTTTGTTTGGTTCATCATCGCTGTTGGTTTGCATTGGGTCTTTTATGGCAAAAGAAAAACACATCATCCTGCCAAATGACAAGTTAATGCTCTCAGGTAATTTATCTGAATTGCAATTTGTCATGCTCCATTTCCATTTCTAAGAGTGAACAATGCTAATAGTAACATACGAGAAAACAGCTGCCTCTCTCGAAAATTCCATTTCTTTCAGGGACTGGACATAGGCGTGGGGGAAAATACTATCTACAGCAGTAGATAATTCTTCCAGAAGAGTGAGTGCTCATGAGAGGCTTTTGGTGCTCTTCTTGAGTCAGGACGTCTTGCACATAATGCTGTTGTTAAGTGAGAGAGGAAGATGTTTTCAGGAAGTCACCCTGTAATTCCAAATGGACAGAAATTCCACTATTAAATAAATGTCCTGGCAGCCTAGCTGCAAATTTAAGAACTTGCCCAAATTTTTCTTGGAGTTCTGCAGAATATGTGCAGTAGTATGAGAAAGGTCTGAAATTCAGTGTAAAGTGCAAGTGCCTTTCACAGAAGATAATGTCTTTGGAGTCCAGGTTGTCAGTGCAGACTGATCTAGTGCTACTATATTGATGCTTGCATGTTTTTCAACTGACAAGGACTGCTTTTCTTTTCAGAAATGGAAAATCCTGAAGTGGCTGTGAGCAGCTGCAGTGCTCATGATGATGAAAACCTTTGCAGCTACAAACGACACTCATCAGTATCACAGGAGGGGCTTTTGGAAGACCAGCTTAGAAGGAAGTTAAAATTTTTCTTCATGAACCCATGTGAGAAATTTTGGGCCCGGGGCAGAAAGCCTTGGAAACTTGGGATTCAGTTACTCAAAATAGTGATGGTTACAGTTCAGGTGAGTACCTATGGAAGCAGGGACTCAGCATGTGGGCAGTCACATGAATGCAGGTGACATGCTATTCATGGTGCAGTGCAGAGGAAGGGAAAGGACAGATTGCAAAATTATCTTATTTGCATATATGTAGCTTAGATCTCAGGTGGCATAATTTTCTCCTAAAATGATGGACTGAAAAAAAATAGCTTTCCAGCAGTACAGATGAAAGGAACCGTGTTTAAGGGCTCAACCACATCTGTTACCACAATACTTGCTTCACTGTTGTGTTTGAGGGAAGGAAAAGTCACTTCTGTTTCAATATCACAGTGATAAGAACTGAAATTGGTGACTTTTTCATGATGTTCGCTTATATCTTGCATATGGCATACAAACTTTTGCATTGAAAAAAACCTCAGAAATTCTTCCTCACTGTTCCTCTCACCCACCTTGCACCACAGATTTCATATAACACATTTATCTGCTGCCCAAAACACAATTGCTTGTCTCAAAGTTCTGTGGTTAAGGCAGAAGAAGGTGTTTCATAAAACCTTTCTAATGCCTCAGATGATGATCCTTCAGAGTTGCCCACATGTGATTTCCCTTTATGGTTGTGCCTGTGCTATGACAGTACATGTATAGAAAAGAATGTTTTCCATGGTTGCATGAATGATGGCAGAAACTGCAGAAATTAGTGTTCTCCTGCTGTGCATCTGGGAGCATGTTTGTGTCCCTTACTGCTCTGTGTTTAAATGTGCCGTCCTTCTCTGATTTCCATCTCTCCCATTTTGCGCCTGAAAGTAAAATTTGATGATGGAAGAATCCAAATAAGAAACAAACTAATGCTGATTTAGTATTTTCAGAGAAAATCTGCCCGTAAGTAATTCAGTCTTAGCACTGTTGGTTTGCTGGTGTGTTCCTGTGTGCCGAGCACACTGAGCTTGCCTACAGAGCATTCCAGTATCTCTGTAACTGAGTTACCCTCATCCAAATCTGCATATCCAGTTTGCACCATGGCCATAAAACTAATCTGTAGACTACTGATTCAGACATCTCTGATGAGTTTCTTCACAATACACCTGACACGAGATTTGACACAATAGTCAAGAGAATTGTGAGCTCCCAGAAAGAATACATCATGTACTTCTAGAAACTTTTCCCAATCTGGATAGTAGCTAACAGAGTTTTGTGCTCACTTTTCACGAATGGTTGCAATATATTTTTTTTACCAGCTTCAGGTATTATCCTGTTACAAGCAGAGCTTTGGTCAGTTATTCTCAAGCGCTTTTCACTGAAACTTGATTGGGAGATCTTTGTTTTCCTGAGTTGTCCTCAATTTGCCTTTTGTGCACTGGAGTAAGGACTTCAAAGTGGGAGTCTTGTTAAGTCTAGTCCTGCCTTTTTGACTGAGGAACAATGATATTCCCCAAGGGGAAGTCAGTTGACGCCAGGCTGAACTAATAAAGCATGTGTAACAGTATATAGGGAGCTTGAACTTGAGATGGTATCATTTTCTTTGTAAAAATTCAAGTCCTTGGCCAAGATGCTGTAAGCATGTTAAAGGCACATACTCGAAACCCACTGTTTCCCTAAAGTCAAACTTTCATTTGGCTAGCTGTGAAATGGAGCAGCCTGCATGTAGTTGCCATGTCTACCAGTGAGACAAAACACTGGCTGTTCATAAGACAGGGTTCGTATATTAATCCAGAAGCCAACTTTGTCTTTGAAGAGGAAATATAAATGTCTTTTTCAGCTGGTGGTTTTTGGATTGAGCAATCAAATGGTGGTTGCCTTCAAAGAAGAGAACACTGTTGCATTCAAACATCTCTTCTTGAAAGGATATATGGACAGAATGGATGATACCTATGCTGTATACACACAAACAGATGTCTATGACCAGATATTCTTTGCAATAAACCAGGTAGGGATTGTTGCTGCAATATGTACAATATATATGATCTTTGCCTGGTACCTTTTCTTGAATTGAACTTCTGTGTCAATTGCTTAAGACTAAAGCATCAACTCATTTAGGTTTTCTGTCATTGCTGGAGCATTGTACTGTGGTGACATCATTAAAGCTAATCAGTGTACTAGTAAAAGTACTGTAAAAGTGTACACTAAAAGTACTCCTTGGATCTGAGCCAAAATTCTTTGCAAGTAAGAAATTAGGCTTTCTAGTAAGGATTGTAAAGAGAAAAACATAATAAGCAATAAGGTATTTAGATCCAAATCCTGTACTAAGTGTTTTTGTCAAATATTTTAAAATATTTAACGACTCAGCTGTTGTGTGGCTTAGGTTTCACAGTTCTTTAGGTGACCTTTGAAATAAAAGAGATGGGTTATAACAGATCCAAACTCATCTGGGCTTGGTTTGTTTTGTTTTGGTTTTGTTTTTTTTTTCTCAGAGACAAACAGCTTTATTGCCATTTAAGTTGGTTTGTTTGTTCTGAACTTTAGTACCTCCAGTTGCCCAACATCTCTGTTGGAAATCATGCATATGAGAAGAGGGGAGAAGAAGAGACACCTCTGGCTGTCTGTCAGCAGTTCTACAAGCGAGGAATCATCTGTCCTGGAAACGACACCTTTGATATAGACCCAGAGATTGTGACTGGTGATGAGCCTAATCTATTTTATTGGTTCTTTGGGAGGAGGGACCCTATATTTTTGATAAATTCTTTAAAATATTTGACAGTACTGTATAGTCTTATCACATAATTTGTATTGAATTTACTACCAGCCAAAACTGGTAAGAAAAGTACTGTGTAACAAACCTCTAGCCCTCACCTTCAATGTCTAATGCCACAAAGAAGTGATGAGCCTTTAGGACTGATGACCATCTAATACAAGTATTTGGGGCTAATTTTCAGGAGCGTTCCCTGTGAATTCATGATGAATAACTTGGCTGGTGTTCAAGGAAGCCAGTGTATTTGTCAGTTGGCTTCTCAGATGACTCCTCACTCAAGCGTGCTATCTTGTCTGGTATAGCCAACAGCTCATAACAGCCTCGGGAGTGGGACAGGCAGATTACAGTTAAACAACCTGATAATCCATGAGATATTGTTGTGAGTCCTTATCCATTCCAGACTGCTTGTACATTGAGCCAACTACTTCGTTAGACAACACAACAATGGGAAAGCACAATTTGAATTTCACTCTGGATTTCCCCAGGTGAGGAGGAATGAGCCCCTCCTGTGTTGGGGTACTGGTGCCTTTTCCCTGTGAAAGGCTAATCTGAAGCTCTGTTGCAGACTGGTGGCAGTGCAGCTCAGGTTCAATCTGAAGGCAATCAACCTCCAGACTGTTCGTCACCACGAGCTCCCTGACTGCTACGATTTCACTCTCAGGGTATGTGGAAGCCTGCCCTGTGTCCTTCTGTTCAAAACCAGAAACTAACTTGCTGGTTTACTGCACACAGTCAGCACAGATATTTTCTGAAGAGTGTTGAGTACTGCTGGGTCAGTGGTGCCAGATTACTCTGTTAGAGCTTAGTGTACTCTGTAAATAACCAGCAGTTGCCACTGTGGAAGGTTAAGCTTTTAGTGCTCCTGATGCGGTCCTGAAGTACTTGCTTGGCTTACAGCCACTTGTGCTCTAATCCACGTGAAGTATAATGAAAGTGTAAATCTCTTCTCTTTGGAGAGATGCTTCTGGGAAAGGTTGTTTTCAGATCATAGAGGAATGAGAATGTAGTTTAAAATAATTTCACCTAGTAACTAGTTGATCAAGCAATTCGTGGCAAGTACATGAAATACACCAGATTTGTCTTTCATTTTGACAGCATTTATTTGAAGATACTGGAATTACTTTATGCTTAAAAAAGTTTTGTAACTTCTCCCCTAGGAGAATTATTCTGCATTGTTATGCAGGCTTAGCAATACAGTGGCCTACATATGTAATTGTTTAACTTTATAAAGACATGCATGGTTTTTCTTTTTTTTTTTTTAAATACAGATTGTGTTTGATAATAAAGCACACAGTGGAAGAATTAAAATAAGTCTAGACAATGACATAGCGATCCGGGAATGTAAGGACTGGCATGTTTCTGGATCAAGTAAGTGACATAAATGTGTTCAAATTTTCATGCCAAAATTTTGGCCAGTAGCACAATGTATTTTAACCTTTTTCTTTATTAAAAGGTGAGGCACCATTGACATACCATCTCTAGTACATGCACTCTAACTCTGATTTTCTAAGAAATTGTTGTTCTTCAACCTCTGATCTGAAATCCTTGGAATCCAGCCACACCATTACTTTCTGTAGCAGTTCTCAAGGCTTGCACCATTGATAATGTCAAACCCAAATTTTTCCGTGCCTCACTGTAAATCCTTCTATCTTTTGCTATTGAACCTAAGCTGCTCATTTCTTAACGCAGGGTTGGAACTGTTCTAGCGCCAGGCAATAGGACGCACGATAGTGGTGGAAAACTGAAACTGATTTACTCTTATTTCAGGACTTTTAGCACCAGGAAAGATAAGGAAGCACTGTTGCTAAGGCTTGCTGGAGTGGAATGGTTAGAAACACTTCTTATTGTTGCTTAAATGCCATTTGCCCTGTATTTGGCTATGACTGGGGTGCACATTGTGGTAAATTTCTTATATAGTGACTCACAAGAGTGAGCCAACTTTGTTGGCAGCTATTTGGCCTGGTCAAAACATCATCTTTTTTCATTAGCAAAAATAATCTCTTTGATAGTCAGAAAGTTTCCAGGACTTTAGATTCTGCTGTGCAATAGGATGACCTAGGTCCTTTTTTCTACTTTGGCACTTTCCCCGTTGCTATGCCTGTGTTAGGGAATGAAGAGCGGATAGTGAAAAAGGAGAATTGGTACTTTTTGTAAAGATCCAGGCTGAAACTGATTGCGGGGGTCGAACGAAGCGCATCCCAGGGCTCGGCACGCGGCGCTCTGGGCTCGCCGGCTGCCGTGCCAGCAGTGCCCAGCAGGCGGCGCTGCCGGGGCCGCCGCCGATCCCGCCGCACGGTCCGCGCCGGGGCCGCAGCGCCTCGGGCGCTCGGAAACCGCCTCCCGGGATGCCCGCCGCTGTGCTCTGGAATCCAGGGAACGGTGCGAAGGTACTGGCTGCAGCTGCGCGATAACAACTTGCTGCTGTTCTGCACTACATGGCAAAATCAACTTAAACGGCAGCAGTGTAACAAGGAAGCACTGGGCGGGCTTTTGCTGAGTAGTGCAGTTCGTGAAGTCAACTTGAACTTCAGCAGCCTATTTTGTAGAATTGGTGCATGTTCTTGCAAGTGTAGCACTTATTTGTATGATTTTCCCTTTTTTTCTCAAACCACCATTCTTTTAGCATTAAAAATCTAATCCTTATACTGTCTCACCTAGTTTCAGCTGTATGCTAAGTATAGAAACAAACAAAAAGATTCGGTGTAATGTTTAATGTTGGATGATCAAGAATGTGAATTTTAGTAACATAAGAGATGGAGAACTCATGTCTAATTCAATGTTGATCTTGGCTAGCTGAGCAGTAATACAAATTACCTGCACTGCCATAGGATGGAAAAATTGATTGTCAAACACTGCTCTGAGAGAGAAGATACATATTATAAAGTTCCTAGGATTGTTTAAAATTTTTTTGAGAAGTTCTATCACTCCAAAGGCCATTTCAGTCCCTGTAAAATTATTAACTCTCACCTCTGATTCTGCAGGGTTGTAAGAAGCACCCACACTCTGGTATATTTTTGATGTGGTATCAACCCTCCGAAATTTACAGAAGTGGTATCTGTAGTGCAGATGCACTTGTGTCTCTTATGAAAATATGTCAAATAAACTTTTGGGGGAGAAAATGCTAAGATTTTTCTTAATTCTGTTGTATAAATATAGTTAACATCTTGATTTTTACTTCAATACTCAAGATAGTCAGCAAGATTAAATGCACTATAAACATGTGTATTTTTGTTCTTGCAGTACAGAAGAACACTCATTACATGATGATCTTCGATGCTTTTGTCATATTGACTTGTCTGGCTTCATTGATCCTTTGCACTCGATCAGTGATTAAAGGAATTTGGCTCCAAAGGGTGGGTATAACTCCTTCTTTGGAAAACCTTGTCTTGTGTAAGCCTGATTAACTGTTTTCTTTCCTCCTTTCCCCTAGGAATTTGTAAGCTTTTTCCTATATTATTATAAGAAAGAAGTATCTTTCAGTGATCAAATGGAATTTGTCAATGGATGGTACATCCTGATTATGGTTAGCGATGTCTTAACTATTGTTGGATCAACTCTAAAGATGGAGATACAAGCTAAGGTAAGCCTTTCACATGTCAGATGGAAGCAAAACTGTTTCTGTCTCACCTAGGTTTAAATCTCTCAGAGAACTTTAGGCTGGCTGCACTTGCTTCTGAGGGGCATGAAATTTTAAAAACTCTGTCTTCTCCTCCAGAATTGCAACTCATGCATGCTGTTTCTAGTAGCAATATTTAAGACATCCAAATACCACTCTATATTGTAGTTCCAAATTATCTTTGCTCCCTCTGACTCTGAGAAATAAAATGAACTTAATCTCTGAAAGTTTGACTGTTGACTTCTTCCCTTCCTCATTTGCATTTGCTCATTTGATGGTTTTTTTCAAATTTAGCATCAAACTTTTGGAACTCTGTTTACAAGTGTTTAACTAGCACAGAGTCTCTCTCCTTAAACGTCTCTTTGCTGCTTTCCCAGCTCCTGTTTTCCAGCATGTACATAACAGTCAGCCACAGCAGGTTCTGGGCTTTCACTTTCTACAATAAAATTGATATGGACAAAACTCAAAACTTGTAAAACATTGTTTTACAGAACTAGGGAAGAAAAATTATTATAATTTGCTAGCCTGAAGCACTCTGATATTCAGATAATATTGTTCTTCACAAAATCTGTAGCAGACTTTGAAGTGTGACATTGCAACACAGGGGACTTTGGACAGTAGTGATGAAAGGATGGGTCTGAAATCCATCTGCTGACAGCTTGACTATCACAAACACCCTGTACAAATTGTCTTTCCGTAGGAGCTATAAACTCACTGAGAGTAGAAAGAAGTTGTGAGGAAGTTGGCTAAGATAAGAGATAGCTCCATCCTGCTTTGGGTGAAGCAAAGAAGAGAACAAGATTGGAATAAGATCTTGCATTTGGGGTTCCTGTATCTTATAAATACATCTATTTATATGTATTTCTTTTCTAAAAGAGTATTTTACTAAAGCTCCTCTCTACAGGCACATTCACTTCATTTTGCAAGCCTTGTGGACCATAATAACAAGATCTTGTTCCATGTTACTGTATGAAAGTTGTTGAATAACAAATTCACATTACAGTAGCCTAAACTTGTTTCTTGTCAAGCTCTAAATGAATAATGCTGACAGAAAAGATTAGCCAATATCCACTGCCAATACCTATTATTTATATTTCATTCTTACGAGAATAAAACCAGAAAATAATGAAAACTTCTTATTCAAAGTAAGCTGTCACTATCCATTTCAGAGTGGAGCTGCAGTTCAGGAACACAATATATGCTAACTTGGATGAAAACAGGCCAGTATGTATAGGTGGAAAAAACAGCAGAGTGCCAATAAAGATAAGTTCTGGTTAGAATTAATTAGAAGCTAATTAGTCTTCTCCTTGATAGCTTTCTATACCTTATAGTTACCAAGTACCTAACAAGATCCTCCTGAATACGTATCTGAGCAATGCTGACAAGCCATGCTAATTTTTACAAACAGCTGTTCCTACATACTGGAAGAACCTTCTCTGCTCTGTGTCATGTCTACACTTTCCATTGGGATGCAGTGCAGAGATTCCTAAGATGCTCTGAGGAATCTGTCAATGCAGATTCCAGAAGCAGTTGATGCAAGTCTGGAAGCAGCATAAAAATGTTTGCAGTGTCACTGCAGATCTCAGTGAGCTAGGTACAGAGGGCGTGTCTCTGCTTCTGCAGTGCACCTGCACTCTTGGCCTTGCAAATAAAGCTTATCTTGTTAGAATCTGTTTTACAAACAGCCATGTGCTAAGGCATGTGAAATGAGTTGCACTTGAAAGTGTCCCTGCTCCTTGGTGGGACCTCTCTCTAATGTATATTGCCTCAAACGAATTTCTAATTGGGAGAGTTTGCCAAAGGAAAAATGTTTCTTAACCAATCTTTGTAGTAATGGGAGGCATAATTTAAAACCTGGTTGTTACAATAATTAATTTTTTTCCTTTCTTATTTTTTTGTTTCTTCTCTTGCTTTTCTTCAGAGTCTGACAAGTTATGATGTCTGCAGCATACTCTTAGGAATATCCACTATGCTTGTTTGGCTTGGAGTCATTCGCTACCTAGGTTTCTTTCAGAAGTATAATGTAAGGATCTCCTGAGATCTTCATATTGTTGGTATTTATTCTGTTTGTTGCTGTAAGAGGACTGGAAGAAGTATCTGGTTGAATTCTAACTGTTTGCATTGCTTTGTGCAGCTTCTCATCCTAACACTGCGAGCAGCATTACCCAATGTAATGAGGTTCTGCTGCTGTGCTGCTATGATCTACCTGGGCTATTGTTTCTGTGGATGGATTGTACTGGGACCATACCATGTGAAGGTGATCTACTGACCGTGAAAAAAGGCAACTTGAATAAAAGAATGAGAGATTACTACTGTTGTTTTCTAGTTCTCCATGTCAAGGCTTCCCTTAATGTAAAAATAGTGCATCTTCAACATGATGCTGCTCTGTTTGAGGAGTCTGACTTCCGTGACTCAACCAGACTTTCCTCAAGTTATGAAAGCTCCAAGTCAGAAGTGGAAGCTGCTGTGACTCCCAATCACATGCTGATATTTTAAGAAATAATTTCCATTTTGCAGAACGCTGGTATCAGACTAAAATCTTGGAGACATTATGCTTATCCCTCTTAAAAGAGAAATTTGCTTATCTGAATTGAATGTGCAGGTGTATAGGAGGTGACAAACTTTGCTTGTTCCTCAGATATTTTACTATTTGCACCTTGTCATCTCCTAGGTGTAGGAAGAGATCTGAGGTAGCCAGTCATCAGCTGTGTGTTTTTCATGTTGTGTAGAGTCTTTGAGTCCACATAAAGCAGTGACACATCCTTGTCTTCTTCCCTCCTCTCTAGTTTCGCACTCTGAACATGGTTTCTGAATGCCTTTTTTCATTGATCAATGGAGATGACATGTTTGCCACCTTTGCAGAAATGCAGCAGAAAAGTTACTTGGTTTGGTTATTCAGTAGGATTTACCTCTACTCCTTCATCAGCCTGTTCATCTATATGGTGCTGAGTCTCTTCATTGCGCTCATTACAGATACGTATGAAACAGTCAAGGTAAGCACAGACTGTTCATTTGGAAAAACAGTGCAAGGTTGGTGCTATCAAAACTCAAATCTCCCTCAATATTTTAACTCGCAGTGCATGCCAATCTAAAGAATAAACATAATGACTACTTTTGAGAGTGCGAAGTGATGACAGGACAGTTTTTAATCCCTCTCTACTTTGTTTTTCTCAAAGTCTCTCTGTTTCTCTTCTCCAATGGAAGCTAAATATCTACTAAAAAGCAGTATTTTCACATTAGGTTCTGTGAATCTTCTAATTTCAGACTTGAGCAGTGTCTGAAAAGCAGTCTGGGGAGTTTGGGTTATTGTGGGTTTTAGCCTTGTTAAAGGTTTAACTAAGTATCAATTTTTAGCACTACCAGCAAGATGGCTTTCCAGAGACAGAACTTCAGAGATTTGTATCACAGTGCAAAGACTCACCAAACTCTGGGAAGTACAGGTTAGAGGAGGAAAGTTCTGCATCTCTCTTCTGTTGTTGTAACGGTATGTAACTATATTAAAATTATCTATTAAGGTATATGCAAAAGCAACACACTACAAAATGTCCCTGGTACAATGTTCATGAAAAGTACTTAAATTTTGGGGGAAGCTGTTGGGGGGAAAACCCACGCAAAAGTTCCAAACTATTTCTAATGAACAGAGCACTTCAGCAAAATATCTGCAGCCAACAAATTTCTTGGAAGATGTGAGGGAATTTCCAAATTAAGAATCGCTTAACATGTGAAGAATCATACAGGAAGTTAGATATATACACAGTAACTTGGGAACCCCATATGTGTAATGCATAAGCATTAACATTTCCTGTACTCACTGAAACAGGCAGGACTTAGAGAACTCAGTGTTCTCTTACCCACTTTTTAATGACACCTCGTGCAGGTAACAGGCCTGAAACTTGTGGAGAAAATCAGCTTGTCAAGGTTTTAAGACAGCATGCAGTTTAAGATACTATCACAGCACTTGGAAAACATTGCCTAACTTCCATTATGGAGAGAAAATGCTTCAGTTATTTGAAGTTGTGTTTCTTCAGGAATATTGATTGCAGGATACATGGTTTATATTTAACCTGGCTGGCAGCAGCTCTTGAGTCTTCCTTGCTGAAGAGCCTTTTGGTGGGGGAGCTGTAAAATATTTGCTGCTTGATTAAAAAGATCAAAGGTGTTTGCAACTCCTTGGTACTGGGCTTTTCTGGTGGGCTGTATTGTTATATGCCTGACAGAATATATTTATGAGAGGGAGGAGATGGGGACATCTTTTGGAGCAGGGAGATGACAGAGCCTGCTGTGAGCCATCCCCTATTCTGACCGAGTGTGTTACTGGAGATAAAAGTGTGGGATGAAGCAGAGCAGGGCATCTTGCTCTTGGGTAAAGGGTGTGGACATGTTAATATTTCCTTTTCTGCACACACCTCTCAGTTTAACCAGACAAGAAAGCCAGCATAAGGAGAGAGGGTGGGGATGTAATAATTTTGCTACTGAATGTGCATTGGTGATCAGGCATCCAGGAGACCAGTCTCATGTTCAAAATGTTTTCTGCTGGTTCATAGCAGTTTCTTATCAATGAATGTCAAATTAGTAATACTTTAGTTGCATTTTTAAGGCTCCTTGTACAGTGAAACTATTGTTTTGATGCATGTACCTGACAACTTCCCCCTCCTCTCTTATACAGGTTGTAGTGAACATATTTAATGGATTGTGGGGGCCTATCATGGAGGTTTTAAAGCAGCACACCCTTCAAGAACTGGACAATGGAGCTGGTGGAAAACCTTATCTCTGAAGACTTAGTTTGCTTTTCTCAAAAAGCAGTGTAAGCCTGTGGCAGAAGTTTATGCTAAACTTACAGACTTTTTGATTAGACACTCACTGATAGTTCAGGGGGCTTGGGGATGGTTTTTATTAGTTTTATTCTATTTGTTTCCTCAGTTAAATTGTGTTAGAATGCCAGGAGCATAAAAACCTGTCTGTGTTCAGAGACTTGGCTAAATTATAAGAGTAGAATATAAATGTAGTAACTTTGAACTATAAGTAAAACTAGTGCTGGACAATTTCAGCTTTGAACACCAACCTAGCCCTCAGTACTGCAGGCATTATCTGTCTATGGCTGACCTGTTATTGAGTGAAAGCTCACTAGAGCCCTCACCATTTTTTGTTTATTTGCACTCACAGTAAAAATAAATACTATGAAATTTGGTGTAATTTGTTTCTGGAGTCATTACAGTGAGTTGATACACAAGCCATTCAAATATAGCTGAAAGCATAAAATTAGTATTTCTTTCAACATAAGTACCACTGGAAGTAAGTGGTGGTCTGTTCTCAGAGAGGCTGGGATATGCCAGGCTGAACTGAAGTTTGAGGGATGAGTTGAGTGGAGAAATGTTCTCACATATCGAGCACTGGGCAGGATCAGTTACAGTCTTTAGCTTAACAGTGTTTGTATATTATGTTTTTAAAGGAAAAATCAGACAAAAGCACTTTCAAAATACCTATTTTTTTAAAATTTGAAATCTTTCTCTGGCATACAAGTCTGTAAACCTGAAGTCTAAACTAAGTTAAATACATAGGAGATATGTCTCTGGGAGTCATATCTCTCCACACTTTAGAAACTGGATGCTTCCTACCAACCTAATAACCTGCTGCTGTCAGTAGCTGTCTGAAACGTTAGCTCTTATAAAATTCAGTTTTGACAACTTAGTTTATACTCTTTGTTGATTGTGATACCATTTAATGGATGCCTTATTTTCTGCAGTCTATTCACTCTGGGAGCAGAATAGAAAACCGAAGGGAAGCATATTTTAGGGAACTTGCATTTGTGAGCAAGCTGTAACTTTGTGTGACAATGTATAATGCTGCAGAGGACACTAAACATGTTCTGTCTGAATGCTTACACATTGTAATGTGCTACAATAAACACTTCCAGCTGCAGTAAATATTGGGTGTGTCAGTATTCATCTTTACAGTAAATATGTTGCCAGCTTAATATAGGAGCTTTGTTTTTTAATAGCACTATGCAATTTCTGGCATGAAACAGAGTCTGGAGTGGGTGAACTTGGATTTCCTGTAGTCATGATAGTTCCTGTGGACCCTGGTGAGGACCTGTTTCCAGCTGATGTTTAACAGCATTTCAGAACTTGCCATAGAAACAAATATTCAGGTATTTAACCTTACACTAAAAAACACTCCTCAATTTCAGCAAAGGCAAACCAAATGCAAGGCATAGGCAGAACAGATTATTCACAGTATCTGAAAGTTTTGTGTACCGTGGTCCTTGTCTTTCAACTCTCCACCTAACATTGAAGACTTTTAAAGCTTTTCAAGAAGATGCAAGGCAGTCTCGCCCCAAAAAGCAAATATTAAGTGACTATGTTTTCTCTTGACACAATTAACTCCTTATGGATCTTTGACAACACACAAAATATAATGTGCACATCACTATTGTATAAAGTAAGTTATGCAAGGAATTCTGACAAGGGTGGCAAGCACTTTAAGATCAATGGCATGCAGAAGGCTGATTTACATACAGGTTTTTCATACAGAGTTAAGAGAAAGCTAAGATTAATAATTCACTTAAAATACAGGTACATTTTGTAAACAGCTATGGAATACTTTGTTTGCCAATGTAATTATAAGGCAAGAACTGGTCTGATTTCATTTAGAAACGAGGCAGAACACATGCTTCATCACTGTTAACTTATTAAATTGGCAGCAAGTTTCAACAACATTTGACAGAGCTCTAAAGTATAAAATTCTTACAGAGTTTTGCAACAGCAGAGAAAAAGCATGTTAATAGAAGCCTGCAGCATGAGCACAAGGTATGGAAAGCCATGAGTGCTGCAAAGCAGGGAAAGACAGTGTATATATATTCTTTATTCCTAATACAAGTGGAGAAGTCTTCCACTGAAGACTGGTTTCTATTGCCTGAACTGCAGCATGTTTTGCAGTGAAATCCCTGGTAGAGTCTTTAAGTGATGAGCTGTGCTTGTGCTACAGCTAAAATGTCAATCAACTGAGATGCAGAAATTAATTGCAAAACCACGGCCTGTGTTACTTCTGCTGGATTCCACAACTTTTAATTCAGCATTGCTGGCAGTTGTGTGGGTCTGGGGAGGAAAAAGCTGATGAATTACAAGTTGCCTTCAGCCAGTAATGGGCAGGGGCAGACTGTGAAGCCAGAGGGAAGTGCTATCTAAAAGGAGGAGAAGGATGTTTAAAACAAAGGATAGGATGGGGTGAGGGGAAAAGAAGGGACAACTGCTTATAAATTTAGCAGGGCAGCAATTGTGTATTTCTGGCTGCAGGTGCAGGCTGTTATACTGGGAAAGAAGAACAGTACCCTGAAAGGTTACTGGCTTACAACTGCTCAAAATATCCAGTTCTGACTGGGGAAATAAATGCTGCTTGTATTATATATCTGATACTTACTTACATTATGGATTTTTAAAAAACAAGCAGACACTCAAACATGCATTGTTCACCTTGGTGCTACTGCTGGCAGTCTAAGTGCTTGCTTGTCCAGATTTCTGACCTGCTTGATCCTTGGTGTTTAAGATCTTCATCTGCCTGAGTATTGTGCTCACCTGAGAAGAAGTGAGTCAATGCTGTGTTTTCTAGCCTGCTGACTGCATTTGAGATGAAGTACAGCTCTGCCACATCTGTGGCTGATGCTGTTGTGTGTGTGGTGAGGTTTTTTTATCTTATCAACATATGATGTGCTGGTTATGGCCTTGCAGAGCCAAGATGTGTGACAATGATCTTATTCTAAAAAACCCCTTGTGACTTCAGAGTATCAGTGATCTCAGCATTAGCAATGCTGGTAGCACATGTAAAGCTGCATCCTGGAGACATCGGTATCTTTATGCTGATACAATCAAGTAGGCACAGATAGAACTGTAAAATGCAGGTGGGGAGAGCAAGGAAGCAGATAAAGCATCTTGTAAACTCATGCTTAAATACTGCATCCTAAGGAAAACAGGGCTTTCAGCCCTGATCAAGAAGCTGTGGAGGGGTAAGAGATTTCGTTTGCTCTGATTCTCACTGGGCTCTCGAAAGTCACCTGAAAATACCAATAGTCAGTATTTCCTCATGAAAATTTTGCAGGGTGCTAAACTGGGTAACAGCTGTTTTCACACCAAGGCTAATTTCAGTGCCAGTGTTTTGCATATACAGTTAGGGAGAACTTCTTGATTTCAGCAGTCTGGATGTCTAAACCTAATGAAGTTACACAGAGAGGAAGAGAGGTGGGGGCCTTATTGTTTCTAAGTTTCTATGTTGGATTGAAGCACATTCTCAAGGGAAGATAAACGGTGTGCATGCAGAAGAGTAAGAAATCAAATTCGGATATGCTCATACCTATCCAGTATTAAAATGTGTAAAGGCATAATTTATCTGGCAGATAGGGAGGGACAGGAATGGAAACAAGAAGCTGGGTGACATACAGACCCTGCTGTAAAAAACCAAACCGGTAGCTGCATCTGTCAGGAGCATTTTCCTGCCTCAGGCAGTAGCTGATAGCAGAGGAAGCCTTAAGAAAACTTTCGTGCATGAGCTGACACCATGCTCTTGCCTCTAATGTTGAGAAACTGCATATGGATATTTGTCTGGGCTTTTGTTCCTTCTTCTCCCGCACACAGTGTGACCATAACCAAATACAGCATCATCTGAGAGCATTATGTAAGAATCCTACACTGCCCATGCCCACTGTGTGGGCAGGTAGAGAGCTCAGTTGCTGCAATGATGCCTCTTATGAATCTACATTCTGTTTTGAACACCCTAGTTTGGAGTAGCCGCATTAAATCACATCCTCTAAGAAACTAAGTTCTCCTTGACCTGCAAGACAACCAACTCTGTAGTAGTTAATCTCACCTGCAGTCTTCCCTGCACGTTATCTCCGTGTCCACAGCTACTAGTTGGCAGTAAGGCAACTACTGTTATCAGAGAATCAGAGATTAAGATGGGTTGGAGGGGACCCACAAGGATCATCCAGTCCAGCTCTCAGCCCTGCACCGGACACCCCAAGTGTCATGCCAGCCCCTCACGGGACATCCCCGAGTGTCACACCATGTGCCTGAGAGCACCAAGCCTTGCTCTTGCAGCAAGAGCCCGCGCACAGGGCAGCGGGGGGCAGCGGGGGCAGCGGGGGACAGGGGGGGGCAGCGGGGGCAGCGGGGGGCAGGGAGGGCAGCGGCGGGCAGCGGCGGGCAGCGGACCCGCAGGCGGCCGGGCCGGGCAGCGCGGGGCACGTGGGCGGCGGGCGCCCTCCTCCGCCGGGCCCATAAAGGCGGCGCGGCCGGCGGGGCAGGTTGTGGGGCTTGGGCCGTTCTGTCGGAGCCTTGCCCCGTTCGGGCAGCGGCCGAGCCCTGCGGCCCATGGAGATCCCCCTCAAGTCCCTGCCCGGCGGGCGGGCCGCCAGCGGGTGAGCGAGGCGGGCCGGGGTGGGCGCGGCGCCGAACCCTCGGGTCAGCGCGCCCGGCGGGCAGCGGGGTCAGGGCGCTCCTTCGCCGGCGGCCGAGGGCGGGCGCGGGTCGAGCCCATCTCGCCGGCCGCGGTAGCACCGGGAGAGCCGCTCGGGAGGGCGCTCCCGCCGCCGCGGAGAGCGGGCGCAGGCGGGCAGCGGGCGCAGGTGCTGCTGCACAAGGTAGGTCCTGCCCTCCGCCGGGTCGGCTGGCGGGGAGCGGAGCGCGGAGGGGCAGCGGAGCGCTCCGTGTGTACCCCAGCTGCCGCCGCTCCTCCCGCGGCAGCCGAGCGGGTGGTGCCGGTGTGAGCTCCGCACGGGAGGGCTTTTCCCTCCATTTCTGACAAGTGCAAGGCGACGCCGTCCTCTGGCAGAGTGCTGAGCTTAGTAGCGATCGGGAAAGTGCAGCTGGGGTTGCCCAGGCTGATATGTGGAACTCAACTCAATGGTTTTTGTTTGGTTTCTTCTTTCCCTTTTTTTCCCTCTCCTTCTTGCCCCCTTAGCACCCCATCAATCTCGTTAATACGTCTTCAAGATTCAGAGCTCAAGTAGATAAATGTTGCTGATTCGGAGCTCTGGTGGACAGTTAGTGTCACTACAGTAGCGATTTACTCATTAAAGAAAAAGTGACTGTGCTCACTTACCAAGCGCATCTTAGCCACTTGATTCAATCGTGCTTTTTCTGCTGGGTGAAGAGCTAAGTATTACAAGTGTATTTCATAAGTAGGTAGCTGTAAATTGTAGTCCTTACTGTTGAAGCTTCTTTCTTGAGTGGAATGTTGAGCTCTAAAATGCCTCTCTACAAACAGCAGACTGTCCTACCGGCTACAGCACTGAAGCATTGGTGACAGTGATGCAGCTGTTAGAATTGAGTTAGTAACAGTTGTTATGTATGAGACACATGACACCTGGATATGCACCTAAGCATGCATAGTACAGTTAGTCTTCACAAAAAACTTGGTTGTGTCAGTGCTTCACAAAACATACTATGGAAACCTATTGAGTGGTGTTAATGACACTAGTGTGTTGGAATTTGTTTCATTGCTCTGTCTTGAGCTGGGTGCTTTGCTAGTTTTAGATTATTAGGCTAGGATGTAATTTTTAATCTATCCTAGAAATTAATGAATTGAAAAACAGTATTTCACCTGTTACCCTGTTACTTGTTTCACCTGCTTAAGAAATGAATTATTTCTTAAATACTACACCAGAGAATGCCTGTTTTTTATTGGAAGACAAAATCCAACAGTGATACAGGCTTGAATCTTGGATCTTCCTCTTAAGCCGAAAAAATGTGTTGCTTTCTTTGGTGGAATTTCCTGCTCATAGTTTCCAGAGTTAATTAGTAAAGGGAGCTAAAGACATCAATGAAAATAATCCTTAGCAGTAAGTGAGAGCTGTGTAGACGTGGAATTGTTGTTATTAGTCAACATAAAGTTTTTGGAATAGCTGTAAGGTCTTGACACACAACTTGGGAGTAAACTATTATGTCTGTTATGGTATTTATTTGAATATCAAAAAAATAGTGTTTGTTATAAAGTGCCCTGTTTGATTTTGTTTGGTTTGGAGTTGTTTGTGGTTTTTTTTTTCTTTTTGTTTTTAAAGATTTGTCACTTCTGATATGCTTTTACAGGAAGCTTAGGGGAGGATTTTGCTGAAATCTTGGTGTGGTTCTTATGTCATACCTTCATGGTTTAAAATTTGACCAAATTTAGCTTAACCCTCTTTTGTTTCCTCTTTCTTTCTCGCCCCCTCCTATCACTTTCACTCTGGGTTAGCTCTTGTTCACTGTGTACCCATACAAATGCTGCTGCCTGCGGAAGAGAAGCTCTGGTACAGGAGCAGTGATGTCTTTGGGTGTCAATGCAGGATTAAAGTATGTATGTACCTGTTTCCTTAATCAATGCTCACAGCTATAACTATCACCTGCTCTTCTGTCAGGTGTGTTTGCATTTTTCAAAGTTTTTGTATCTTAGACATTCCTAAAGCTACTCCTGTGTGTTTTTATTATAATTTTAAATAGAGATTCTATCCACAGTTTCTTTTTCTTGGAAACTTCCCATGTTTTTCCTGCTTCAAAAACCACAATCATCCTGCCTCTCATCATCTTCATGAAAGATTGATTTAAGGCTGTGTAGGAAAGATAACTTTTGCGGTTTCAACATTAAAATAGATTTTTTGTTGTTTTCACTTCCTCTTCAAAGGAAACACCACAGTGTTAGCTTTACTGTGCTTT
This sequence comes from Corvus kubaryi, assembly GCF_017639235.1. NCBI lineage: Eukaryota > Metazoa > Chordata > Aves > Passeriformes > Corvidae > Corvus > Corvus kubaryi. Next base: position 12,097,121 of record NW_024581108.1, read on the forward strand.
TTTAACTGTCATTTCTCTTCTTGTGGGACAGCTCGTTCTAGCGAATCAAGTGTGCTTTGTGATCTACAGTCTGAGCTTAAATACCTGTGCACTTTGGACAGGTGAGGATGCAAGAAGTAAAAATGAAAAAGTATTCCAAGTATCTGAAAACTTGGAATTAATGCTTTTGGTTTTGAGCCTCAGACAAAATGTTATCCTTTATAAAATTCAGAATATCAGGAATAATATTCTGAATGGTAAATGGGACTGATAATCAGCCAGTGTCAGGTATGATCCTTTTGACATGTTGTCGTGGTGAAGTCAGTCCATCAGCTCAGGTTCAACCCACTACGCATGTAAAGAGAGGGGGAAAAAATTACAAGTTTGGTTCTGAACTGTGCTTGAAGTAGAAAAGTTCTGGAAATTTATGACACTGGAAAACAGGGTCAAAATGATTAGATGGGGAAAGTTTTTTCAATGTCCCATTCAATTGAGAAGGAGAAATGTAAGGTGATTTAGGACACCTACAACAACAGTCCTCTGTGCCTGGTCCTCTGATTTTTACACGCCCAGGTATTTAAATAAATAAATGCCTATGAATTTAGCCCTTAAAGCTGCATGTTCATAACAGAAGTGTGTATAAAGCTGCTCTGGTTTAATCTTTAGGACAGCTTTTTCTTCTGGTAGAATGTGGGTTACTCAGACAAATGTGTTAGCAGTGGTCCCCCTTTGTTTCAAATGGATTTTTAAGTGGGTAATAGCAAGTCTACATTTCTTTCTATTACAGACCCTCTTATTTAATGCCTGTTAATTATTTGTCTAAATGGTGTGTTTTAATGATCAGATATGCTTGAATGATTTTTAGTGATGTGATCACAGGGAAGTATTTTTGCCTTTCAGTAAAATAACCCCAAAACTATTTTGGTCCTTTTATGTCATGTGGTGATCTGAGGTGAAACTGCAACGAGGAAATTGTCTGCCAAAGCATTCTGTTGGTTTCTAATTAATATGTTATTTATGACAGAAATATGATGACTCAGTCAGATTTAGATCTAAAAGAGACAGCTTTGAAAGAGGATTTGAAGTTTTACTTCATGAACCCATGTGAAAAATACAGAGCAAGACGTCAGATACCATGGAAACTGGCTTTGCAGATTTTGAAGATACTTATGGTTACTACACAGGTAATCCTTTGTTTTTACTCTTAGAGTAGCAATGATGTGCAAGAGAAGCATGTCTCTGCTTCTGGGCCTTTGCCATCTCTGGATATTTGTTACTGGCTTGAACTTCCCATTTCAGTCCAATAAGAAGAAATACTATGAGAGGTGTTTCAAGGGGGAAGAATAACATAAATTACAAAAGCCTTCTGGAGGTTTTCAGGCAGTGTTTGACCAGGTTTTTTGCCATTTTTGACCTAATACTTTAAAGCAGATTACTTTTCCCACTAAATTCAGCACTGTCTTCAGGCTTGTTGTCACAGTACTGCTTCCTGTTACATTCTTAGGTTACAGTTTCACTGGACTGTTTCAAAAGTGATCTTTCCTTATCTCCAATCAGAAAATTGAAATTTGCATGTTCAATGTGAAGATGATATGGTTTCTGATGATGATGGGATGACTGGGCTACAGGAATTGGATGTGCCGCTTGCTTCCATCAAATAATGCATTTGAAAACTCGGGTATTGTTTGAGATACTACGTGGAGGCAAAGAAGAGGGTGTTTTTAAGCTGCACTGGAATCACAGTGCAGTTGGTTATTTTACAGTCTGCTAATAGTGACTGCATGTGGAGGGAAGCAAAATGGGACACACATATAAGTAGAAATTACTTTTTCTGAACTTTCGAAATGCAAGACTCTGACATCTGGCGGTTTGCAAGAACAGCTAAATATATGTGCTGAGTTGTGGGATCCCTGGTTTGTGTTTGAGTTGCCTGCTATGAATGAAATTAAGCACAACCCCAGCTTCCACGTGCCTGTGTTTAATTGCCTATGGTAGGTGCTGTGGCCCCACCTGGCTGGGGTCTGGCTGCTGCTGTGCTGTGCCCAGATCCTGACAGGCCTCTCTGCAGGCAGGAGTAGGATGCAGCGATTGGTCTGTCTAGGCAAAGCTACTAAAATATGTGATTTACACTAGTGGTGACACAATTGTGACCTGCAGAGATAGAGCTGATGGGAACAGGGATTGTATTAAAGTGTGTGGGGGAAGGAGGTGGTGGGCAGTGTGAGCACAGTGTAAGCTGAAAGGAAGGGTTTTCCTGGCTTTCTTTACTGGCAGCTGCACCTCATATGTGGGTTGTTCCTCTTCCTTCAAAGACAGGACAGTAAACTTTGCATGTGAATGATGATACAAAATACAACTTCACATGTCTCTGAAAAGGTTCAGTACTGCCATCTGTCCTAACCTACTGACTTCAGTTCTTGGGGGTATCACTGAACCTGTAATTTTTCTGTCTTCTGCCCCAGTCTCCCACTATCCTTTGTGAGCAGAAGGGGTGCTCTGCTGCTTCCTTTTCAAAGGCCACAAGATTTTTCAGGACTGCTGCTTGAGACTTTTCTTGTCAGCCCTTGGTTTTGCTCAGATGTCAGGCCTATAGCTGGGGCTTGGGGATGTCCTCCTGCTACTGTGCCTGTGAAGAAGCTCTTGCTGAAAAACCGATCAGTTTCTAGGCTCTGTTTGTGTTTTCCTTGGTTGTGGTGGTGGAAATGGGAACATCCACGTGGCAGGGGAACACAAGTCTTCACTAGTAACTCTGCTGTCTGCTGTTTCTTCCTGTTATAGCCTCCTTAAGCAGCACCTGGCTCAGGCAGGTGATGCTTTTTATTGCTGTAGGGTCCCACATAGGTTTGCTCTAATCCTGTGCCATGCTAGAGGTAGGAAAGGTGCAGGAATTTGACCATAGCAACAGCACAACCTGCTATGCCTGAAATGCTCTACTTTAAGTTAGCTTGTCTGCCATTTGCATCCTCCACAAAGGTTTTTGTAAGTTCCAGTTAGACTTGTTGGTCCATGATGTGTAAAAAAGTGCACATGATGTAGCTGTCTGTTCAGTGCTGCACTTTGATTTCTGTTTCTCTTACCCTGCATGTGATAAACTTGGCTTTGGTACTCTTATGCCATTAGTTAACAGGTTCTCTGCTCCTGTCATAGCAGAGTTACAGCAACAGGCACCTGTCTGTTTTGTATTTACTGTAATTGAAAGCTGTTTCCAAAATGCTGCTGCTTGACCACTGTTCAAAATTCAAATGTGTTACTTCTTTTCTCTTTTCAGCTTGTTTTTTTTGGCTTGAGTAACCAGCTGGTGGTCTCATTCAAAGAGGAAAACACAATTGCTTTTAAACACCTCTTCCTGAAAGGCTATTCTGGAACTGATGAAGATGACTACAGCTGCAGTATATATACACAACAGGATGCATATGATAGCATTTTTTATGTTATTAATCAGGTAAGTGTGAGTGTGTGTTCATAACTGAGTTAAAGCTGAAGCTACAGATATAAACTTCTGCTAAGTTTCTGGTTTTCTGTTTCTATTCTTGGATTTCAGTCTGGTATTTCACTAAATCAGTGTAGGTGGGGTGTCCTGAAGTTTGTGTTGTAGCTGAATTTTTCTCTTGGAGGTGAATCCAAACCAGAATTTTACTCAGGTAGTTCTTAATACCAAAATCCAGAAAATTTGAAAATTGCTCATCTTGCATGATCTGGAACTTTAGTTTAGGTCTTAGAAGACCTATGGGCCTGAATATACCTATGCATGGTATTAAAAAAAATTGTCCTTGCAGCTCTCCTGAATTCCAGCTTTGTAGTGAGTGCTGGAGGCCTCAAAATGGGGAATATGGTACTTCAGGAATGTAGGGGCATTCACCCTGGTTAGGGACGGTATTTTAGAGAACAGTCCCTTTACAATTTTCAGGGAAAAGTGAATAAATCTAGGATGAAAATTCAGTAAATGTTTTTGTATTTAACATTAATACCTTTGGAAGTCATGAGATGAAAGACTCTGGAATATGAAGTGTCTCTTGTGTTGGGAATGGTTATAAGCCCAGAAATGATTAACAGTGGGTGAATAAAAACTGGCTTTAAACCACCTTTCATTTTCACTGGCCTTGGCACATGAGCTCTGGCACTGGGATTAAAGCAGTGTTGCCCCTGCAGCTGTGCTCAGCAGCACCTGAGAGTTGCAGGGCTGTGAAGGGCCAAACCTCATTCTCAAACACCTACTTTTGGGGGCTTGCTGCTCTCCTGTCCTGTCCTGTAAGCTGCAGCAGAGCCACCAGCTGATCAAATGTGCTGGACTACACCCAAGACTCTCATTCCTGGCATTTTAAATGAATGGTGAAGTAGTTTTCTCAGTCTTTCTTCGAACTCTCAATATTGCCACTGTTTCTGCAATAAACTGTGCTTGCTTTCTTTTTTTCTTTCCTTGCTTGCTTTGTTTCGCTTTCCTTCTTTTGTAGGCACTAAGGCTGAGGTGAATTCCAGATACAGAACAGTAGAGAAATAGTAGCTTTATATCCTCAAGAATGAGCCATGCATCAGGAAAAGGTCTCTTCATAAAATGTCTGTGTGGTATAAATCATCTCCTTTAAAGAGATTTAAATTGTGAAATATGAGTTCTTTAGTGTCCTGTGGAGTTTCTGAGATTTTGATATCACACATAAGAACTCAAAAAGCATGCCTTCAGGTGAACATTTTGACTACTGCTGCCTTTTTTTGTCTGTCTTTAGAGGGTGCCTTGTGGGAAGAGCCAATTTAGATGACTCCTAAGCTAAAAGCAAAGCATTTTTTTTATTTTGAGATGGGCAGCTAGAATACATGGGGTTTGGTGTTCTGTTTTGTGTTTTTGAAATGCATGATTGGGTGGGTGAAGTGGAAGGATATGACATTACAGAAAATAGTAATTGTGCACAGCAAAGCTGGAGTTGTAAAAATTGAATTTTAGCCTTTGTGTAATATACCACTGGGGATATTTTAACACTTGGGGAAAAAACCCCAAAAAGACCAGAAAAATAAAAGCCCAAGCATACTTTTACACTTGGAAGAGTACACAGGTTTCCCCTGCTTCACTACTGGGTTCAAGCTGAGGTTTCTATTATGAAGCAGCTGTGTGAAGTTGTTACTCTTGTGCTCTGCCCTGTGGCAGAGGGTGTAGGACCAGGGTATTCTGCTGCTTGCTTTGTCTGAGGCTGCTTGGAAATTTATAAAACAGGAATTTTGCTTTTACTGTTTCATAGTGTAGTTTGAAACTGGTGTGTGGGTAGCCCAGCCCCTTGTGCTGTGCTGTCAGGAGGGCAGAGCCTGCGAGCACACGTGGATGGGGCAGCAGCTGCTGCATGCAGTGATCTGGAGATGTCCTGGGTGGGATGAGCAGCTGTGACTAACTGCTGTTTCCACTCACTTGACCTGCCTTAGTCAGACGTGGCTTCCTTAGCTTGCTCTGAGTTCAGATATTGTTCTGACAGGGTACAGAGGCCATGCTTTACTCCTGGGCTGTCTAAACTTGTTGCAAGCTTAGCTGTGCACTCAAAGTGGCACTGAGAGGCAGAGCTTTGAATAAAAGTGTGGTAGTTTCAGTGGCAGCTCCAGCTCTGGCCATGGAGTGTGTGGTTGTTAGTGACTGGTGGGATGTTGTGCCTCACAAGATGGGCTAGTGGCCATAATGCTCATAGGAAGGGGGAAATAGGATGACAATGAATAATGCATAATAAAGAAATCCATGTTGAAGGGGGAAAGGGACTAATCATTATCAAGGGCAGCTGATCAAATTTGTAAGGAATAGGAAACCTTGCCTGACTTTCCATGTTTATTTACTTCAGGCCTCCAAGAAAGCTAAGTGCTTTCTTGAGAACAGACCACTGCTGTATGCTGCCCTGAGCTCTTTTGCTAGGTGAGGTAATGATGAAAACTAACAAATTATTGTGTTTATGCCTTCTTCCCCAAAAGGCCATGGGTCTGTCTGGCTTCTCTTGGACAGTGTTAGCTGTTGGGAAACTGAGCTGGCAGGCAGCTGCCTTCATGGTTAGTCATTGAACGAAGCTTTTGAGGAGCCAAGGGCTACCAGAAGAGCTGTGCCCTGGGGGCTTGCCTCACTTGTGCAGGACTGGAAGGTGAGTCCAGGGACCAGAGGCTGTATCTTGCTTCCAGTAGACACCAAGGTTGTGGGGAAAGCAGGTCAGGAGAGGACTGGCCTGGAATGTAGCTCTTGATGTTGCTCTGGGCTGCTGGTCCATGTTTGGTCATTGCTTGGTTTGGCACAGCTTTATTTGCTTCCACTTTTAGTCCTTGCTTTCGAGCATATCTTGCGAATGAAGAAGGTGGCTTGTGCTGCATTTTGGAGTAAGTGGAAAGGGAAGTACCTTCCTCACAGGCATGTTTTCAGCTGCTTCTGTGCTTGTGTAAAGCAGGCAGGTTAAGTTACTTTTGGAGGCTGCTCGAGCTCTGTGTGTGTTCCCTGGTTTCTGTTATATAGTGAATGCATGGCTTCCCTCTTCTATAGTCCCACAGGGAGCTGCTTTGCTTTTGATCTTGGCATGGATTTGATAAGAACCGTGACTTGGATCACATGGAAAGTGATCAAGTTTCAAGTGGTGTGAAAACCATCACCTTCATGAGGTGAAGATGTAAGATATCCCTGGGGGGTGTGTGGTTAGCAGCAATACTGCACCGAAGTCTCTGCCAGGCATCTAATTAACAGCTGTCTGACACGTGGGTGATCATTTGCAGGCAGCCCAGTAGGCACAGGGCTCCCAGTCACCCTGTCACCAGGATGCTGATCACCACTAATTAGTGGCCAGCCAGCCCTCTTGTCTGTAACTTGGGTGTGAAAGTAAAGGGTTTTTTTAAGTTTAAAAACCTGTATTGATACACATAACTTTGAGGTTTCAATTTGCCGTCTAATGCAAAAAGGATTACTTTCTCCAACTTCTACTTCTGTTTTTGTTTTTAAACTAGTACAGGCATTTAAAGAACATATCCCTGGGGACACTTGGTTATGAACATGAAGAATCAGGTTTAAAAATCTGTAAACAGCAGTACAAGAGAGGCACAATGCTTCCTTCCAATGATACACTGAACATAGATGTTTCTACTGAAACAGGTACAGTACTGTTGTACTTAAAATGTCGTGCTGTGGAGTACTTAAATTCTAATTCTAAAGCTTAAAACCAATAGCTTTTTGTGTGGCAATCACAGGAACATTACTGTGCTCCCTGCCTTTTTCCCTCTCGGTTTTTAGTACCTGTCTAGAAATGACAGCTGTGATTATAAGAGGCTCTCTTCAACCACTGTCATTAGCAGGGTGTGAAGCTCTTTGTAGTTGATGCTGAGGTGGTGTTTTGTTGTTCTTTTTCTTAAATGCACTTCTTCCCCCTCTGTGCAGGAGGTTCAAATACAGAATTCTGGATGCTGGTCAATACTTTCCTTGGGTGGGTGCCCTTACTGCCTCTCAGAGCTGAGTCCTGCTGCTAGCTGCTCAAGAATTAGTACACAAACCTGCTTCTGACCCCACTAGTTGGGCCTCTGAATAGGTTTTCTCAAAATTAATGTTTTGCTTGATAAGGACTTGCTATGCACACTGATTACCTCAGTTTAATCCTACTTCCAATGTGAAGTTTTTATGTTAGCATATTTTCTTCTTGTTTTTCCAGAATGTATCCTTTTAAAGCCGAAGGAACTAACTGGTAAAAAGGCAGAACTGAAGCTGAACTCTTCTTTTTTCAATCTTGAATTTTACAGGTAAAGCGATGGGGATTTTTAAATTATTTCAACTTGTCCTTTCATATTAATATGGTGGATTCTGATTTGTGCCGTTTGTGTATATTTTTGTGGTATTTAAATATATTTATATGCTTTTTGAAATATCCAGGCTTATACAGCTTGAAATCTCCTTCAAGCTGAAAGGCATTGCTCTACAGACAATCCATGCCCGAGAATTGCCTGACTGCTATGCATTTCAAAATACTGTGAGTGAGTATGGGCTGTGGCACTTCCAACACTGTATATGCAATGAGAGCTTAAGCTAAGGTGTAGGTGTCATCCTCATATCTAGACTGCAAGGGAAACACAGCTGAGCACGGCCTGGCTCTTACCCCGCCTTCCCAAAGGCTGATGAAATGGTGTTGCCATGGCACAATGTTGTTTTATAACATACTCCGGTTGGTAACTTCATAACCTGAGAAGGGGATAAGGAATTGTTCTTCATCTAAAGATTAAATGTGAAGTTTGGCCTCTTGAAATACTGCTCGTTAGGCCATACATGTCGTCTTCTCAAATTATGTCTACACAGTCATTTATGGTGACAACTTTCTTAAAGCCTATCTGATCAACAACATTAATGCATGCTGTGTCCAAAGCACTTAGCAGGATTTATTTTCTGGAATGAAATCTTGCTAGTCCTGTTTCTGATATAGCTCTGTATTTTCAGATAACTTTCAATAATAGAGCCCACAGTGGAAAAATCAAGATCTATTTTGATAGTGACACTGACATTCAGGAATGCAAAGACTGGCACATATTTAACTCTGGTAAGTATGGTGTGTTTGGATAACAGCAGTTATGCATCTCCCATTGCCTTCTCTGGTCTGTAACAGTCTGTCCAGCAAGACATTCCCCAGCCTGTTCATCCTTCTGCCCTTTAAACAATGCAACTTGCCTCATGCAATTCATTACATCTTGCTAATCAAGAGGTGAGAAATAATTCCTTTTGTGAGGGTGTTGTGAGATGACACGATCACCTCTGCATAACACTGTGTGTTAGCAGTGAGCTCTACCTGCAAGGATGATGAATGTTTCTTCCATAGATTTTTAATTGTGCTGCTCTGAGATGACTCAGTTTAATCCACTTACAGTGGGTAAATTTCCAGCTGAAGCCTTCTACAGCTTTCAGGTTTTTTTTCAACTGATTGAAGCATACTATTTCTGAAAGTTGATTTTTTTTTTGTGTTGTTTTTTTTTTTTTGCCACTGCTGATAGATTAAATGATGTGTATGAGCAAAGTTTGGCATCTGCCAGGCATTTCTAGTGTTAAGGCTTGGTCTGACAGCTTGGGAATGTGCACTAAAGGCCCCTTAAAGGAGCAGTAGCTGTGTCAGCACTGTGCAACTGCTTCTCCCATGTGTTGACTTGCTGTAAAGGACCCTGATGGAGCAATATTTTTCAGTGTGCCATGTAGTCTCTTGATTAATAAATATGTCAAGTGGCCTCCCTTATGCCCAGGTAAAGCCAGCTTTTCTCTGATGATTCCGTGTTGTACTGACATTAAAGTGGTAATTTGTAGGATATTCTGAATAACCTCAAAGTGCCTTGGCTTGCATCTCTGTCTGGTAATTTCTTGTGGCTGTCTTTCAACTCCCTGTTGCTGAGTAGTTTATTTTGCATCTAATAACTGGATGAGAGAGCATGCGTAATTCAGTGATAAAGGTGTGCTGAAGGGCTATTGCAACAATTAAAAATGAGCACTGGCCTCTATTTCATATAGTTAAAAATGTATGTTATGGAAAAGATAGGGACAATTGATGCGAGGAAGCAAAGGAACACACCTAATTTGCATTCGTGTGATGGCTTTTAAACTTGTGGATGAAAAGAAAACAGTACAGAAAGTCCAACAAGTTTCTTATTGCAGACTAAGGTGAGAATTTTTTTTTTTGATTTAATGGTGTTGATACAGACCAAATCTGCATTTCTTTTGCCTCACTTAGTTATAACACTGTGGAAGCACTGATGAACAGGTAAAAAGGAGGATACCTGTATTATACTGATTTTTGAGTTTATTTTGAAGAACTTGAAAATGCTTTTCATTCTTGTGGCTTGATGTAATTCTCTGCCTAGCTGTGTTCAAGACATGCTTACAGGAAGAATATAGTTTATAACCCATCTGTTTATGGGATGAGAGTATTTGAGCACAAATTGTTACAAAATGTCACATAACTTGCATTAAAAGAGATGTGCAAAGACTAACCTTACTGCATTTCCTTGACTCTTTACAGTTCTCCAGAAAAACACTCAGTATATTCTAGTCTTTGATGGATTTGTCATATTAAGTTGCTTGGCTTCTCTCATCCTCTGCACACGCTCCATCATTCTTGCCTGGAGACTACAGAAGGTAGGCACAGTGCTCATGACCTTAATGCTTATTTGGTCTCTGCCTTCTTTGCTGATGGTCTTGTGAAGGAGGACCTTTTGAAACATGGAGTATTAAACTGAGTAAATCTGTTGCGAGATGTCCCTCTCTTACTGTTATCTCCAGAAAGGAAGCGTAGGTATCTTGGTGAACTGAATTGCTAACTGAATGGGTTTTATTTCTGTTTGTGTAGTGCTGGAATAGGAAGTATTTTGTTGTATCTCTCAAAGGCAGAAGGAGGAGACATTTTTTTTTCCCCAGGATTTTAGACAGAAAGACTTCTGAGTCTTTGTACTGCAAACAGGCAATGTGTCCTACACCTCCAAACCACAAATTCTTTCTTCCCTGGCTTCAGAGCAGAATTCCCATAGAGGTCTAGTCATAAATTAATGCCTCAATGAACATCTCTCAAAGCCAGCTCTAACTGGAGAAAATGTAAAGCATAGCAAATAGTCTAACTCTGGCTGGATTTTTTTGTAAGCGTGTGGCTCATGAGTTAGAAGAAGAGTCCAGGGTAGGTAGAATATGAAAACAGAGATACTTGTTTATCTTGGTCAATATATCCTTTTTGTAGCTTGGAAACAAGACCAAGAGCGAGAAGGACATGATTCAACAGAGGCATTGTCAAACTGCTCTCAGAAATGGGCACATCACATTTATTCATGAGCAAAAAGAGCAAGTGAAAGCAGATGGGCAGTGTTGGGCATAGAGGTGATATTGTTTACTCTATTGGAAATGAGAGTTCTTGCCCTGTAGTTGTATTTGAGTTCTTTTTCACTTCTTTAGTTGGGTGGCCTTGCTCTGTTAGAGGTGGATAGAACCTATGGTAAAGAGGGTAGCAGGCCATGGTTAGGCTAGTGGGGATTGGTTATGAAGTCAGGTGTTCTGTGGAAAGTTCATTTCCACTGGCCTAAATCCATCTTAATTTTTTTTTCCTATTTATTTCTGTTGCTATTGAGAATTAGCTTTAAACTACTATTCCAGCAAATACTATAGGAAAAGGGGGTGTGTGAAACTTGAATATTGCCACGTTTTTCATCTAAGGTCACCTGAAACTAAATGTCTAAATGCTTGTCAATAGAGATTTGTGACTTTCTTCTTGGAGAAATACAAGCGCTGTGTTTGTTATGCTGACCGCCTGGAGTTCCTAAATGGGTGGTATGTCCTGGTAATTATCAGTGATGTGATGACAATCATTGGGTCAATCCTAAAAATGGAAATAAAAGCCAAGGTAAGATTTTCATACTTCAGCTAAAATACTAATCTTGCTACAACCATATGTAGTGTGCTTTAACTTGGGGACAAGTGGAAGTGAGCTATAATAGTCAGTAGTCATCTGTTTGCTTTTTTTAGTCCATTTCCTAGTGCTAGTTCATCTAATAACTGCTTTCAGTCACTCTTGCCCAAAGTGTTTCAGTAAGACCATGTAAGCTATTTAAACATCTTATTTTCACAGTTCTAAGACCCCTAATCCCTGGTGTGGGACCTGCAAGTTGACAGTTCCTAATGGAAGGACCCAACAATTTGAGTTGTTAGCTCTGTAAGAACTAGCAGCACATAGAGTACAGGGAAACCAGGAGTCATCCCTCTGAATGAAGCAGGGGTCTCAATGGCCCCTAATACTGCAAACACAGCTGTCTCAGCTTGCTTTCCTGGCAGGCATAGGCATAGGCACAGACAGTGTCATCTGCTCATCCTTGACCTCCCTGCCTGGGCTTGCTGGAATCAATGTGCTTTGTCCAGCTGGCAGCTCTTCAGGAGGCATTTGGGGTTGCTTTGATGGGTTTTTTTCTAGTTTGTTTTTTTTAATCTTCAATAGATGTATGTCAACAGTTCATGTGTTCACAAAACTCTGTGTTCTGGGAAAAGCAGAGTGGGTAGGGTGCTGCTCCTGCTTCATGTGTACTGAGGCTCAAAGGGCAGATCCCAGAGTGGCCTTCAGAAGAAGCACTTGGGAATTGCTGGCTGTAGGATGAGGTGGGGATTGAGGGTAGGAAAACATGAGCTAGATGGCTCTGTTGTGCTTACTGCAACCAGCTCTAGCCTTCTAAAGTGCAGGTAGATTTGGTTGTAAACTTCACTGTAGTAAAAACAATGTTCACGTTCTGAACTGCTGGCAGACAACCTGTTCAGAGATGTAAATGCATGTAAGCATGGAAAGGCTGTAGCCCCAAGGCTCACTTTTCATGTAAATGATGGCTCATATTTTTTTAAATAGTGAATGAGAGCTTCTTTGCCTAACAACAGCATACAGTAGCCTTCTTTTTAGATAAAAATTGAGTTATTCAATCTAATTTTGAAACTGTTGTATCCAAACTAAGAGCTTTTGTTCTTCCAGACTTTGCACTTTATGCAAAATTTCAAGAATATCAGCAAAGATGTACTTCATTCGCAGCACTGTCATGTTTGAATGATCTCAGTAAATACTGCAGTTTGCATTGATCTGATTTTTGTGATGTAGCAACCGGCTTTCAGTATTGGACTGCCTTGCTTTGTTTGTTTGAACTGCTGGAACTTGAATGGCTGTCAAGCTGACATACCTACTGCTTTGTAACTTGACCACCTGCTCTGTTTGGATCCCTCAGAACCTCACAAGTTATGATGTCTGCAGCATTTTACTTGGAACATCAACTTTGTTTGTCTGGGTTGGAGTCATCAGATACCTGGGATATTTTCAAACCTACAATGTAAGGAGGGAATCAGATGTCTAACAACTAAAGCATATATATGCACATACACATGTCAGTTTTTTTCCAGATCTCTAATTTTTTGCCTTTTTCCCCTTTTTCTTTGCTCCACTCTGACTTGTAGGTGCTCATTTTAACTATGCAGGCATCGTTGCCAAAAGTGCTGAGGTTTTGTTGTTGTGCTGGGATGATCTATCTTGGCTACACTTTCTGTGGTTGGATTGTCCTGGGACCTTATCATGAAAAGGTACATCAGCAGTATCACTCCTTCTGTGGTGTAATGATGGGAATACCTCTGTGTGTGTGTATAGCTCCTAGTCAAAACAACAGAAATGTGTCTTCAATGAAAATGTCTGTTTAAAAGCGGTAATGTGAATTTGGGAGTTTCTCGTTCCATCTGTATCTCCTTCTACCTACTCCTTTTAACAAAATAACTGTTCTTGCTTTTGCTGTGCTGTGCTTGAAGTCACTGGGATCTCCAGCACCAGGCTATGCTTGCGGTGAGGGGATGGTTTATCCGGGCCACGTGCATTGGTCTGTGTCTCTTCCGCCCTCTTCTGGCAATCCCAGCTCAATTGGGTTGAAGAGGCACTAAATAGTTCACTGTAACTTTTAATTTTTTTTTTTTTTTTTTTGGAATCTCCTTGGCTCTGGCTTTGTTTTTCCAAATCTTTCCCGTGCCATGTAACTTCAGTTCCTAAATTGTGATTCATAAAGGGGTGGATGAATGCTTGTCTTGTTTGCTTTGCTTCCTGTGTGGGGGCGTGTTGTGGGTTTGTTTGTTTTCTTAAGGTTTGTATCAAAGCGTGTGCCTGGTATGTCTTGTCTGAAACCTGGGTGCAGGAGTAAGGCTTTGTATATTCTAGAACACAAGCCAAGACAACCTAAAGCTTGTTTGCTTTTCCTCTTGGCAGATGCTCTATGTGACAGTTTGAACAGAGGCAGATTCCTGTTGTGACAAATTCTGAATGTCTGTTAATGACTAACAAATGTGTAATTTCTCATTCTTGATCTCTGGTTGCACACAGTGTATATGTAACAGAGACATGGTGCAGTGCTTGATTCAGCTTCTTCTGCCCCCAGAGCTCAGATTGCTCTAACTTGCTTAGGCTCTCTCCTTTGAGTAATGTAGGTATTCAGTCTGCATATGTTCCAAGTTGATGACAATACATTTCTCTGTGGGATTCTGGATGCAGGGGATCCTTTGGCACACTATAGGCTCAATTGTTTATAACAGGCACAGCATAATTACTTTTGTAACTTCCCTGCAACAAGTACGTTATCTGAGCCAAAGGAAGGGTAGTCAACAACATGCTTATCTATGAAGATGCTACCTCTTGCCTAAATATCATATATCAATGTCAAGGAAAGCAGCTGTAGCTGTGGAGGATTCCTGTTCCTGCCAGTTCCCTAGTGTCCCACGGGAAGGCAATGTGGAACTGTGCAAGGCAGGCCAGCCCAGGGCTGGCTTCCCAGGGCTCTCCAGCCTCCCGAGCCATCCTGGTAAGAAATGGAAAGAGCCTTCCCTGATGCGCAGAAACACTGGAGAGCTCCTTATGCTCAAAAATACGGAAATATATCCTCTCCTATAGTCAGAGAGAGGGAGTGGGTATCCTGCATTTTGTGCTATGTCAGTCCAGGGGCCTCCAGGTGAGCAGTCCTTTGCAGGTCTTTCTCTGTCAGTGCTTAGAAGTTACTTGTGCCATGACCCCTTTCTTCCCAGAAAATGTGCTGCTGAGTTTCACAATGGCTTTAGAATTCAGTAATAATAAACTAAGCCATAGGTGTAAACTGGACCTGCTGCTCCTGTGCACCAATATATTCTCCTTACAAGCATATGCCTCTTGACATCTTGTTTTGGGGCCACAACTGTGTTAGTTCATTGATAATGCACAATGTTTTAATGTGGCTATTAATTCATATTGCCCAGTAAATTATAGTTAACAAATCCAGTTATTGGGAAGGGTAGAGCAAAAGGGCAAAGTGGGCTTACCTGGTAGCTGAATGGAGTTTAGCCTCAGGACACATTCCATCTTGCGGAGATGGAGTTTGAATTTAAGAGAATGTTCTTGAAATGAAATATGATTTTTGTGCAGGGTGTGCTCGCAGCTTCATAATACAGCTGTAGCTTGTACTTACAGCTCAGAGAGGGCTTTCTGAGTGACAGATTGTTAATTCAGTTTAGATCATTTGAGTTCTGAAGGCTATATGCTAACTCTGGCCCCTTAACACAGTATTGATTTATTACCCATAGTCCAGTAATGCTGCAGAGCTGCGAAGCAGAGGATGTGGATTGTGTTCCCAGCATACTACCACTAATTTAGTATATAGATTCTGTGAAATGACTTTAGCTGTGCTTTGGGAAATGGAATTATACTTTTCTGCAGGTCCAAAATTGCTTATAATTCAGTAACTTTCTGTGGTGGTCAGTTATTGATTGTTTTGCCTGTTGAACATCACAAATTTTATTTCTTGATAATAAATATTCTGATGTTTACACATCCTGCTTAGTTAAGATGATATTTCTACATGGCTCTATTACTGACATGTATATTTTGGTCTGAATGTACAGGAAAGCGTGGTAGCATTTGATTGCTTGGGTTGGCTTTTTTGTCTCCTTTGAATAAAACTCAAACTTTGTGTTTTGATTGATCTTCACCTTTTACTAATAATTTGTATTCATTTTCTAGTTTGAAGATCTGAACACGGTGGCTGAATGTCTGTTTTCTTTGGTCAATGGTGATGATATGTTTGCAACATTTGCTCAAATCCAGCAGAAGAGTTCACTGGTGTGGATGTTCAGCCGATTATACCTGTACTCCTTCATTAGTCTGTTTATATACATGATCCTCAGCCTTTTTATTGCACTCATTACTGACTCCTATGACACCATAAAGGTAAAGCATTTGTTTTCTGTTACACTTCTAATCAGTTTTGTATTCATTCTTGTTAATTGCTCAACACCATACCATCTACTCTAGGTTCCAATGTGTGATGAGATTATTAAAATCTTTTCATTTAGTCTGTGAAAAAATTGGAAGGATGACTGAGTTTGCTGACATCTCAGAGACTTGCCTTTGGCAGGAGTTTGGAAAGGCTCAAGCAGATAACTCTGAAGTCATTTAGGTGTCCAGGCCTCCTTAATGTGCTGCTTGGAAATGTGTGGTTAAAAGGAAATATCTTCTGAAAGAGGCACTACTTCTCACTCAGTTTAAAATTGTGCCATCCATTTCCAGTATGGACCGTCTGAAAGTGAACCTAAGTTTTCAGTAATTACCTTCTGTTCTTGACCTCAAGTGCTCTCTACCCTTCATGTTCCTGGTAGCCTCAGTGACCAGTGGGAAGGCAATGTGGGTCACACCCTTCAGCTCTCATCTCATTCTTGTCTTGGTGTCAGAAACAGGCCAGCAGAATGAGGCTGGTCTGACATGAACTACAACTTCCAGACTAAGCAAGAGCTTCACTTTTGAAGCACTCCAAAATATAACTTAATTGTGCTCCTGAGTTTACTGGAAGGTCTGACCTGCAAAATAGTGTTTTACTGTTACTCTTCCCTCTGAGCATTTCACACAGATCAATTGAGAGCTGTTTCAGTATGCTGAACTGTTTTTTCATAGCATTTCTTCAGCATGGCAATGTTGAATAGCCACACTGGGGCCCTTCAAATCCAGCATTAGAGTTCTTAGGGAAAAGGAGTCCAGGGCACTCAATGAGCACAGCAGCTCACTGTCAACAAGGGAGAATCAGTGCCATTATGGCCTGAGATCACTTGCTTGGCCTTATGGGCAACAAAAAAGACATAAGAGAATCTGTGAACAATGTGAATTTTCCGTCACTTACACTGTTGGTGGAACAAAGCAAGCTATGTAGTGTTTCTAGGATGGAAATGGTTTTTTCCTTCCTACAGCAATATTGAACATATGAACCAAATAGTCTGGTTTTACTGTCACACTCTAGAGGAAATTTTAGAATGTTTCATGCCCAGTAGCTTCTCATGCGTTGTAAATGAAATACTTTTTCTTTCAGAAATACCAACAAAGTGGTTTTCCAGTAACAGATTTACATGAATTTCTAAAAGACCATAGTAGCGCTGGCTACAGAAAAGACAGAACTTTTCCATTCATCTGCTGCTGCAGGAGGTCAGTAGAGTGTTTTTAATGAGTGTTTTCCTGAGAAGTACAACACTTAGCTTCTCACTGCAAAATGCTGCTTCACAAATGCTGAAGAATCCAGAATTCAGCCTGTGTAATATTTGGATGCTGTTGTTCCTCCTGTACTTTACTTCAAGTTAGATCTTCAGTCAGCTGCTGATGCAAAGGCAGCAATTCTGAGCTTAAACATGTTTTAATTCTCTTCATTCTCTTATGAAAACTACTATGCAGAAGCTGTTGGGAGGACTGTGGAGTACAACATGAAACTACCACAGGTTCTGGAGCAAACTAAGTCTCTGCTTCTTAGGATTTTGCAAGTTGTCTGTTTCTAAAAAGCTTTGCTACTAAGCTTGGAGTAGTAGCAGAAAGCGAGAGGGCAATTCAGCCTGAGGTTGGTGCTTAATCCCAAAGCTATGCTGTGTCTGAGGCAAACACTTTGAATACCATCTGCCAGAATGCTGGAAACATGCTGGTAAATGTCTTGTAGACACTGTGGCAGTGGTCCTTTTTAAGGCGGTGGTGAGAGATGAACATCTCACCTGGTGCTTGCTGCTCTGAGAGCTTATTCTTTGAATTCTGTTTCTGAAATGAAATAACACACCTCTGACGCCCTGTTTGAGACAGGAGGGATCTTGTCACTGTCCCTAGGCAGTCCAGGATAAACCATTCATGTGCACAGAATGGCTGTGGGCACTGTGCAAGGAAGCCAGGCTATGGGAGAAGGAACAGACCAAAATGTGAACACTTAATCACAGGTGGTGTAACAAAGCCTCTTTTAGCAGTAGGATAGTTGTCTACTTATGTACCAATGCTTTTGTGAAACACAGCTTTATACCCTGGCAGAGGGGAACCCCATAGCCAAAAAGGAGCATGTGAGATGATGATGGGCAGGTATCCCAGCGGTTGCTGGGGGCATGTGAAAGCCAACTAGTTAACAAGAGCTCCAGCCAGGTCCAGCTTCAGGTTTCACCTGCAAGTCATTGTGCAGAATAAGAGATTTTTGTGCCCTTGAGCATAATAAATATACACTGTAAAATGCTATGCAGTACTGAGTGCACAAGCCTGGTAGATGGAGTGAAAATCTAGAGCTTTTGCTGCTGTAGCAGTTTTTGCATCATTGTCTAGTGCAGATGTTAGGGTTGTATACTGAAATGGGAGAGCAGAGAACAGAAGGATCAAAACTCAACTTGTATGGGTAAATGCTCCTTATTGCATTTCTTGCTGAATGGAGAATTGTGAATTTTTTCTTTGCAGACAAGAGAGTGATGACAACTTGATACTTATTAATTGATGGCTGCACATTGAAATTCACCACTGATATATGCAAAGGAAGCATAGCAGTATGGAGAAGGATAATTCTCCAAATTGCAGTGGAACCCACCATCTGGATCTGCCTCATGAACAGACTAGTCTTAGCTAATTAAGCTTTTGGGGGAAGAAAACTATTAATGTGCCGTCAGCTGGCTGACCAACAGGAGAGCCCAGCAGCTGTGTCTGAAGGAGAGCTGTGAAGAACTCTGTATTCTTGCCTCAAGTTTCGTCATGTTAGAGAAGACTGATCCTTGAGTGTTTTCTGTAGAAGCTCTGTTTGCTGATAACCTTGTGGAGGAAGGAAAATGGTGGTGAATCAACTGTTGTTAATAAGAAAAAGTTATATGAAAATAACTTTTAAAAATATCCTGTGTTAAAAAGTATTAAATAAAAGGAAGTCAAGAAGGGAGGAGTTTTTCACTTAAAGTGATGCATGCAGCCTGTCATTTCTGCTTGGCACATTTTATTTATTTGAATTAAATTTATGATAAACTAAAAAGCTGCACAAAAGTGGAAAATAATTGCTGTTCTCCCTCTTGCATATCATTTTAACACAAATCACTTATAGGTCACAGTCTTTTCTTTAACAGCTTTACTAAAAAGCAATTTGCTATCCTTTTTTTTTGGCTGTCTTTTCTGTTATACCCACAATATTGATTTGTACTGTGTCCAGATTGAACTTACTGCTTTAGCTGTAGTTAGATACTTTTTTTGCATGGTTGGAAACTTTCATGGTAAGCATTACCTGAAGACTGCTGAAAAGATTTTTTTTTTTTTTTTTGGTGGTGCTATAGTGTTGTACTGTCATAATCCAGAGGACAAATTCAGGCAAAAACGGTGCCATGGAGCTTTGCTTCTATTTCAAGCACATGTTAATTGGAAGAAAATATGTAACAACTGAGTCTTGTAGCTGGTTTGTTCAGGTGACTTTCTAGCTGTCTTTGGGATGGTCAACTATAAAGATTGTATTTTCCCCTTGCCTCTTTATAAGCTTTTTTCGATGAGAACAGAGGACTTTGGGGAACTTAAAAGCACTTCCAGGATAGTAGTGCATAGATGTTAATCACGTACTTCTGGAAACTTTTAGGAGTGCTGACTGCTCCTGGGGTGAGTGTACTATTATATTAGATGCTCCACTTTTGTCTCTCCCCTGTTTGCTCTCTAAAACGCCACTCTTCAGCAGATGATGTCAGTGTGTTGGCTAGGACTTGGTCTTGCTGTGTGTTAACTACTAATGGTGTTCTCTGTAAGTTCTAGCTTGTTAATGTTTCAAATGGCAAAGGCAATTCAAAATGCAGCCCTGGTATGAGTGAGATGAGTGGCAGCTTTTCCTTTTTTTTGCTGTTTTGTTCTAATCTCCTGCCTGGTGTTTACCTTCATAACAATTAAACTTTTTTTGTTGTTAGTGAAAGCGAATGCCATTTTGCCTTGCTTAGGCTGCAGCTAAGTGTCTAGAACAGAATTTTGGTGTCAGTATTTCGATGCATCCAGGCTCTGCACATTTTAATGCTTCTATTGCTGAAATATATTTGGGACAGAGAATATTTTTCCCATCCCAGTCTAAACAATGTGTTGCTGTGGCCTAATCTCACTACAGCATGTGGCTGTAACTGAAATTGCTACCAATAACCAAGACTTGGTGCTCTTAGCAAAGATTTTCTGTAATTGTCTTTTCATCAAGTGTGTGAGCTAGAACAGAGAATTACTGTCTTCCACTGTCGGCTTTTCTCCTAGTGTTTATCTGCAAGACTTGTTTGGGTCAATGTTAGCCTTTTGGTGTATTCTCTGGGGCCCTGGGTAATCAAAAAATCTTCTGCAGACCGCAGAATTATCAGCATAAACTGATTGCCAAGGTCCCCCTGTCTCTTACAGTGTGCTATCTACTTGGTTATGTACAAGATGCTGGAGTTTTCTGAGTTTCCTGCTATTTTACTAGTTGGCTTTCTGGAGTGCCTCTTTCTAAACCAAACAGTTCCATCATGTCTGAAAATGAATTGTGTTTTCCTTACTGCTTTGTTCTTGGGGTTCCTCCCCCCTGCCATGTGGTCCTGGGAGAGGGGCCCTGGGGGGGAGACACGGTGTTTCCCTGCCCCAGTCAGCCTCATTCCCCATTGGTTGGTTTGTGTTCCCCTGCGTGGGCAAGGACCCTCGGGTCCCGGGATTGAGCAGTTCCTCGGCAGAGCCCCGGCCATGCGGCTGGGGAAATAAACATCTCTGAAACATCTATCAAGAATCGGTCCATATGTATTTCTTTCCCATGGGCCTCCTTGTTTGATACATCATGTTACAGAATCCCCACTGTAACTGGTGGACAATGTGGGCAGAACGATCCCCCATCCCTAAAGACAGAAAATTCGTGAGTAAAAACCACTCTAGATCTCTCTCTTCTCACCTTGGTTTGGATATTCTCTCTGGACTATGGAAGAATTGTGGGAAATGGGGCTCTCTGAACCACAGAAAGAAATGTATCTAGAAGTTAAAGGAATCCTTGCACAACAAAACAAGAAAGTATTTGTTCTGGGAGATCTAGAACATTTTTTTAACTGGGTTTTCAAAAATTTCTTATATATTTCTCGAGACTTACTTTTTGATATTGATCCTCCTGGAACTAGTCTCTGGTGTTTTTGGTACGAGATCTGGGATGAGATAAGGGATCAGACAAAACATGCAGTAGTGACAGAACCTCTCTGTGGATTCCTTGTAATCAGTGAAGCTCTTCAGGAGCGTTTGTATGATCCCCTTACCCCTAGAGCAGAGGATGGCCGTAATCCCGTGGCCAAGGCCGCGCGGCCGCCATCCCAAGAGCGTGTGACTGCAGCCATGCCGGCGGAGGTGCCTGTGCTGGATGTGCCCGGCCCCCTCGGGAGCGTGCGCCTTATTGCAGACCCCATCCCTGTCTCGGGGTCCTCGGCCGTGAGTGAGGGAGCGATGCTGCAGGTGCCGCGGGTGCCGTGGGCCATGTGCAGCAACGAGGCGGCCCCCAAGAGCAGCCAGGAACCGGGGGTCAGCATGGAAGCCCACTCCGAGCACACGGCTCAGAGAGCCCTGTAGAGCGAGAAGCGGCGGTTTCCACAGCGACACGAGAAGCCGTGCAGCGCCGAACCGAAACGGGGCCGCTCTCAAAGCAGCGTGGAGTTTGCGGAGCGGAACCGCTCACAGGGCGCGGAGCCAGCGGCGATGGCAACGCGGGGCCGCGCAGAGCCCAGACACGCGCCGGAGCAGTGCCGGTCGGAGAGCGCGGAGCAGCCGCAATGTGGGGGCCCGGCCGAGACATTGGAGTCAGCGAGGCGGCGGCCACGCGGGACCAGCAGCCACGACAAACACGCAAGCAGGTGATAGGAGGAGTTGTAGCCACGAAAGTCACAGGAACTGTGAAATGGTACAATGTAAAAAACAACTATGGATTTATAACATGAGATGATACAGGGGAAGATTTATTCATCCACAGAACTACCATTAAAAGGAATAACCCTAAAAATTACCTGCAAAATGTAGGAGATGGGGAAGTTGTACAATTTGATATAGTGCAAGGAAAGAAGGGTTTACAAGCAGCGAATGTTACTGGGCCTGGAGGTATTCCAGTCAAAGGCAGGCATTATGCACAAAATTATAAACAATATCCATCCCTGCAATTTCCCTACCCACAGCCTACTTCCCCCTTTTACCCTATACCCAATATGAACCCCTTCCTAAGTTTACCCCATCCCCCGTTTATTCCTAATCCGTTTTTCATCCCATGGCTTCCCTATACAATTCCCTTTCCCTACAACTCCTCTCCGATGCCGAGGGGGGGAATGAAAAAGGGGGAGGGAAGAAATTAAACCCCCTCCTGCCTCAGTTCCGCCACAAAGCATGCTCAGAGAGTCCTGTCTCCCTTCTGTCACCCTTAAGATGTTCCAGAGACTCTGTTTGGGCATTTAAAGACTCAGGAGCATGGCTTGTTTTGTTTTGAAACTGTTCTTGTTATGTTTATCCAGTTGTTTTCAATGTTAAGTTTTAAATCTCCTTTTATTAAAATAAATGGGTGAAATGTTGGGGCCCTCCCCCCTGCCATGTAGCCCTGGGAGAGGGGCCCTGAGGGCACAGACACGGGGTTTCCCTGCCCCTGGTCAGCCTCATTCCCCATTGGTTGGTTTGTGTTCCCCTGCGCGGGCAAAGGACCCTCGGGTGCCGGGATTGCCTCAGTTCCTCGGCAGAGCCCCGGCCATGCGGCTGGGGAAATAAACATCTCTGAAACATCTATCAAGAGTTGGTCCATACGTATTTCTTTCCCACGGGCCTCCTTGTTTGATACATCATGTTACAGAATCCCCACTGTAACACTCTGTCCTCTGGCAGTACTTACAGAAATCTTGAGTTAGAGACTTGAACCTAGCAAAAACAGATACTAAAGCATGTGTGTGGATAATTAGCCATATAATGTATGAACAAGGTAACAAGCTCATCACCTCCAGAGGCCTGGCGCCTCTCTTCCCTACAGCAGGTGAGGTGCCTCCCATACCCCTGACACTGAGTCATGGTGCTGGAGCTGTGGCTCCTCACTCAAGCTCCAACTCTCTCTTTCCAATTTAGTAGGACATTTAATGTGACCTGCCAAAACCATTGCTCAGATAAATGCTTGTTTGTGAGAGAATCCTCAGGGAATGAGGGAAAGCATTATCAACAAAAGGAATGCAGAGAATACTTAATAATTCTTAACTGATTTTAAGACTTAATTTCTGTAATGGAATCATAAAGCTTTCTTGTCCAGTATTGATTTTTTTATGGTTTAAATCATATGAAATCATTGCTAGCTAGACTGCTGCTTCAGCCCTACCATATTAAAGCGGGTCACTAATGTGCTGTAGAAACCAATTTTTATCTTCACCATCTGGTGCTCTGAGTTGTTTTTTTTCTCTTGGAAAAAAAGATAAGAGAGGCTTGCTGGAGGCTATTGCTGGCTCTCTATTCCACAGAGGTGAAACTTTAGAGGAAATCTGGCATGTGTTGACTCTGAATTCTGCACATTAGTACAGATTTGAACACAGTTGCTGGCTGATAGGTGGTCCCACTCCAGCTGCGAAAGAGGTGATGCACAGTAATGGAAGCAGAACTGGAACATAAACTTTTGCAAAGTGCTCTGAGAAAGGGCTGCTGCCTTGTTCTCTGGGAATAAGAAGCTTTTGCTAATTGCTTATAGGACTTAACAAAAGGAGGAGAAAAATGGATGAGACAGTGAGAAGCTTGCATTAGAAAGACATGGGCAAGAAGGAAGAGAAGAAAATTTCCTGAGCCATCTTCAAGGTGAGCATTTAAGTGAGGGGAACAGGGTCAGTAGGATTTTGGGCTCTTATTCTGGGGCTTTTCTTTTTTTTTGGTTAAAACAGAAAAAAAATGTTGGAATGGAGTCTGTTTGGCATTTCAAATATAATGTTCATGTGCAAGGCTGTACCTAGGCTTTAACACCCTAAGTTTCATGCTGTGATTGTTAACAGGACTCAGAGAAGTGGGGCAGATGTCTTCTGCTGAGATTTTTTCTTTTGTCAGTTCTCCAGCTCTGAGCAGACCTGTGCTTAGCTCTGCACTACATGAACATATGCCTGGCCTCAGTAAATGATTCAGGTACGTAGCAATGGGTCAGATCCATCTGATCACAGGCTTCAGATATATTTGATTTTGTATTACCTTCTACTTTTGCGTTTGATTTGTCCTTAACTGCAAAGCTGTGTGTGCTCAGTCCTGCCCATTGGAGGTGACATGAGCCTTAAAGTTTCTGTGTCACAGTGTTGGGTGTGAAGTGTTTCTCGTTTGCTTTTACACTCTGTTTCAAAGAACAGCTACGTGTGATGCTCTACCTGTCTGTACTGTCCGGATCTATTCGCAGAAGTCAGTGCAATTTTATCTGAGTTTTGAATCTGTTTCCTAATGGGTGAATGATGATGGACCTTCTGATGGGCTTTTCAGGCAGCATAGCCCTTTAGACTCGTGCAGCTCCCGCTTGTTCGGGGGTCTCGCTCACGTTCTCCGCAGCCGCCCGTGCCGGGGGAGAGCCAAACCTTGGCCCGGGGAGGAAACACAGGCTTGGGCGAGCTCTCCCGTTCGCCAGGGGCAGGTGCGGGGCGGGCGGGGCCGGACGGGTTAAGGCCGGCGGAGCGGAGCGGAGCGGAGCGGGCGGGCCCGCTCGTTCTGGCGGCGGCGCTGGCGCTGCTCCGCTCCGCGCCGGGGCTGCCGGTGAGTGGGGCCGGGGCGGGCAGGCTGAGCCCCTGCCACCCACAGCGGGGCCGGGGCGGCGGGGCGGGCGCGTCCCGGGGCGGCAGCGGCGGCTCGGTGAAGGGGGCAGCGGTGGCAACACGTACGCGGGCTGGACGAGCTCCGGGAGAAATGAGCCTTTTCCCCAGGAGTGGGGCTGGCAAAACTTCTTGCGTTTCTGTAAAACTCTTTGCGGTGGTGCCGGAGCCCCGGGCGCGCCCCGGGCCGTGCCGGTGAGCAGAGCGGGCAGCGCCCGGAGCGCAGCCCGAGCCCGGCGGGGCAGAGCCCGGGCAGTGCTGCCGCTCTGTCCCGGCGAGACGTCGCGGTGTGTGCAGACACGGACGTGCACGTATAAAAACATCCACGTGAGTTTCCATACGTTTGAGACTCCGTTTGCACACCCCTGGGTGCAGGGGCGCCGCGCCCTGCTGAGGCGCGGGCAGCTGGTACGGACTGTGGGCGCTGGGAAGGGTCTTCTGTTAAGTGGGGTTTTTTTAATACGGTGTTTCTTGATCTATGCAACGCACCGAAAAAATACACTGCCATTATTTCGCATTATGTCTTTTGATAAGTTCTTTCTCTTAAGGAAACAAGGTCGGGTGGGAGGAGAGGGATAGGTAGAGGAAGCAGTTTTGTACCCTTGTGTTTTCAGAGGCCACGTACTTAGGTCTGCTCTCCCATCTGCGATATGAGTCTAGAAAAAGACGTTTCTTGTTGCAGACTGTAAGGTGCATTGC
Source organism: Corvus kubaryi (assembly GCF_017639235.1). Lineage (NCBI taxonomy): Eukaryota > Metazoa > Chordata > Aves > Passeriformes > Corvidae > Corvus > Corvus kubaryi. The sequence goes on from NW_024581108.1 coordinate 12,122,325, forward strand.
TGTAGTTTTGTTCTTTAAGCTGTGCTGAGTATGTGGTTCCTTGCATGTTCTTACAGTCTTCTAAAAGGTGCAGTAGGAAGCACAACTCAGATCCAGTTATATGGTGAAAAAACTGATTTCACTAAGCTTATCTGTGTAATGAAAATTAAACTAAAAGCAAGCAAACAAATCAAACAGCCCCACAAACCAAATCTGCAGAATCAGTAAGGAAGCAACAGTTCTTACTAGCATGTAAAGCTGAGAGATGTATTTAGCTTTTTTCAGAATCCTAGGAGAAAGTTTCAGACAAGTTCATCTGGATGTGTCCTGTGCTACACTGACCATTACCATTTAAGAACGTCTTCCAGCATAGGCTTTATGCTATCAGATAATGAAATAAAATCTCTGAAGTATATGATTTGACACTGTTGAGAATATATTTATCTTGGGTATTAGCCCTAAAGACTGACATACCTGAATTCTACTATTATGCCATTGAGTCAACTTCTATGTCTTGAGAAAATATGTTTTGGAGTGTGCTATTTCTACCAGTTCCACTGACACATTTGCTTGCAAACCCAGGCTCTGAATCTGTTAACAGCTTGGATACAGACAAGTGACTTGTTTTAATCAGCAGTGGTGTGACTTAGGTCCTTATCAAAATGTGCTGAAAAGAAACAGTGAAAGTTGACTTGTTTGGGACTGTGCTGAAATAGTCTGTATCCACATTGTGCAGGTTTTGTGGAAGAAAGCTGATTTGTTGAATGGTAAAATTCAACAAATTGGAGGTGGTAGTGATCAGTGAGAGGACCTGGAAGTTCTGCAGAAATGGGAAACTTACTTTAGAAGCAGAACAGGTATTTTCTTCTAGGCATGTTTCACAACGTATAGGCTGTTTGAATGACTTTTAAATACTTTAAATGCTATGTCTGTTTCCGCATTATAGGACGACCTGCCAGCTTCTTCCAGAACCACACTTAAAGGAGACTAAATGAAGGCTTTGCAGCAAAGTTTTTAGTTTGAACTCCATATATAGATCTACTAAACCATAATTTCAGAAAGTCTTAAATTACCAAGTCTGGAGTCTAAACTTGTGGTAACTAGTGAGTTACTTGGTATCTGTCCCTAACAACTTCTCCAATGTATCAGAGCTTTCAGAAGCAATTTAGTGCAGTAGAGCAGGTTTGTACTAAAGGCATTTCAGGAGTTGGAGTCTGAGCTTTGTAATACCTTGATGGAGATGCCCCTGTATCTCTGTTTCATGGTTCAGCTGTCAGCGTCAGTCTGCAGCAGTTTGCAGAGGAACAGCATTGTCACTTACATGCACAGGATGACACTTGTGTGTCCTGACAGTGACTTTTAAGCCTCTTATCAGACTGTGTGTACAGAGCACTCTGGTTCGTGGTTGACGGTACTGTTTCCTCTCTCTGCAACTTTAAATATTTAGTCTTGAGGTTCTTTTGGTAGGTTTAATACTTTTCTTGAGGCTCTTTATTTGTATCATATAGCACTGGTCTTTTGTGCAGGATGTATGATACATAAAAACCTTAAATGCTTCCACCACAGATATCTAAGAATTGCCAAAGAATCATCTTCATTCCTTTTGCCCTACTTTCTTCACAGTCCAAAAGATGACACCACAGAAATGGACTATTACTGGAAATATCCAGAACCATGGTGGAAGTATGAGTGCTGCTATACTTTTCATCAAGTTAACATTATGTAGATGAAACAGGTTTGGAGAGAAAGTGGATGTGGCACTTTGCTCTCCGTAGCCTAAAAGGTACTGAAGACCAAGCGAGTGGGATAATGCTGCTTGGGAGTGATTGATTTGAGTTCAGCCAGTTATCTGAAATTGGAGATACTTCAGTTAAAGAAAAAAAAAATAGAGCCGAGCACAACCACAAGTAGATTCCCCTACTAAGTAAGTTCTCTGGTTGAAAAACTTATTCATTTGGCCTCATAGTTTTTTAATCATAACTTTTTTTCAAATTTTAAAGCTACATTTTAAAAACGTTTTTGAAAAATTATATTCTCAGGTCCTTGAATTGTACCATGTACCATGCTGTTTCAAGTACAGGCAGTGCCTGCACAATTTCTGTAATAAACAAAATAAAACAGTTGCATTTCTGAGATAATTTGTCTCTGTAAAACCTGTTAAATTAATGTTGGCTTCCATTACATCCTCTAGTAGTACCAGATTAAAAAAAGCTTTAGTTTAGATACATTTTGTGCAGTTTTGTGTTCTCTATGTGCTTCCTTTCATTTGTTTTTCTAAATTGATTTTTGTTATAATATCAATTAACTATTAAAGACAATTAAAGGTGAACCAGAGCACTTGCCTCACAAAACTCTTCCTTACAGTTACATATTAACATTTTTGGCCTCTGCTGTGTTACACACCCTTTTCTGCACTGGTATTTCTTTCTAAGCTGAGGTAACCTGGGTGGGTTTCTTGGTGCAATCATTTGGTTGTGTTTTCCTCCGTGGCCATACATGTAGCAGGGTGTGGAGGGGAACAAGGAACCAATTGCCTTTCTGAACTGGTACTGCTGGTATGTATAGCTTTGGCTGCCCAGTGTTCTGGCTTCCTTCTGCCTGCACCTTCCTCTGGGGAATAAGGTGAGAGAGCTTTTCAGTAATGAGAAAAATAAAAGCAGCAGCAGTGGTTTACCCAGCAGAAGAGGACGGGACAGAGGGTGTCCGTGTCTGCCTGTGGCACAGGGCACAGGCAGGCAAATGCAGGGCTGTGGGGAGCCCTTGGACAGGGCTGCACAGGCTGCAAGTCTCCAGACACTCCTTTTGTGGTGCTCTGCCAAGGGCCATCTGCTGCTTGTAGGGTAAATTTAAAAAGCCGAAGGAATATGTGCGAGTAGGCAATTGCTGCTGGTATTTCTCTGCAGTGACAGTCTGAGTGTGAAGAGACTATTTCAACTGACTCTCTTCCTCTTTCTGCCACCTATGCCTGTGATCAGTCAGCGTGATAAACTCAGCTTTCTGCAGAGCAACTTTTGTAATAAGTTTCCAAATCTCTTAGAGATGTGTATTTAATACCTGGTCTTTGTTAATGGAGAAGGGGAGGCAGGAGGCAGAGTGCTCAGGCAGAGCTGGCAGCCTGCCTGCTTTGCAGGCTGAGCCTGGGCACAGCTTGCTCCTCTGCACCATCTCACAGACCTGCCCGGACTGTACTGGCTTTGTGATCTCTCCTGTTCCAGAGTGTATCATTTTGGTTGAACTACCCTGAAATTCTGCACAGAAATTCCTGCAGCAGCTCAGGAAAACCAGCAGTAAACCAGGCTGGTGTTCTGCCTGGGCAAACACCCCTCCCTCTCCGCTAAGCTGAATTTCTGCCCTGCCTAAAGGGCTTCACCACTCCGTGTAGGCTCAGTCTTGCTCTCAGGACCTTTCAGTCCAGCTCTGCAGTTGGCTTGAATCCTCTCACAGTAGCTTTCTGTGCCAACCCAGGCCTGTCTGCTCCTTCCCTTTTGCATTTATACAGAAACAGGGCAGAAGCCATCAAAGTCCCCCAAACTGACGCCAGCCCTTCAATAAATTTGTAGCCAATGTATTGAAACATCTTGGTTTTTAATGGACAGGGAAGAGGCAGAAAACCATGGGGGTGTGCCATGAATTACATTATGGCTTGCAGGATAAATTTTATAATGACTTTATCATTTGTGTTTTCCTTCAGAAATGTTTGCATTAATAATGAGTAAGTCAGCTTAGAGCTGATTTACAGGCAAAATTTAATTTTTAATCAAAATAACTTAAAGGTAATTTTAATCACAGTTTCAATCAGAAAAACCTTTGACTTAAATAACTGATACTAAATTTTATTATAAATATAAAAATTTTTAGTGGCTTTATTGAAGCAAACAAGATTCCAATTGAATAACAATCATTACAGCATGCTAGCTTGCAACTAGCTGAACCTTTTGTCAAAAACATTATCTAGATGATGTTTTATTTCACTGACTCTTTATTCAGGTAGCTAGTATAATATATTCCTACATACTCATGCAAATTCTTGACTTTTATTTAAAGAATGGTGAAGAACATATTCTGACTTGGTGTGAATTACACTTTCATAGAGGAATTTAAAATCAATTATGATACACAAACTGTCATTAAGACAAACAAAGTTCAAGGTGTTATGTATTGGGAAGAATTCTTAAAGTGTGCTTTTGCATTTGAAAACAGTTTAACTAAAATCCCAAATTCTTTGAGATTCTTTGGAACAGAGGATTTTTCCCACTCAAAAAAAGAGAAAAAGCTTTAATGTTTACTCAAGTGTGGTAGAGGAAAATGCAGTTCACAGTCTATCCGTTCGTGATCTTTGTAGCCTCTCTTGGTTGAAATGAGGTAATTAAATAGATTGAAATGAGGAAAAGAACCTTTTAGACAAGCTTTCGGCACTTGCAAAGTTTTGATGTATTTGCCTGTAAGTACCAGGGCAAGCTGTTAGTTCAACTCACCTGTAGAATATGCAACATGGGATAACTGCCGGAGGTCTGGATGGTGGGATAGGAAATACTAAGTGGCGTAGAACAGGTGAACAGAGATTTTTTTGCTGTCCTTTCCCATGAAAAACCCCAAGAAATACCAAGCTTGGGAGAGCCAATTTCAAAGCAAAAGAAGGCAATTCTTCTTAAAGTGAGTAGCGCAACTGGGGAGCTCTCTGCTGCAGACTCTGGAAGACTCTTTTGCCTATATAAGTCTGGACTGACAAGTTTAGCTGGTTTTCTACTAACTTTGAACAATATTTTGCCTGAATATTCAAATTCTTTTGTACTTAATAAACAGATCTGAAATATGTAATATTTAAGGATTATTTTTACAAAGGGTTATATTTAAGGGTTATTTTTTTCTTCTTAAGTTTAAACCTGCCCTGGTTAAGATAAGCATCTCTGATTTGGCTGCAGAAGACAAGACCTGGAGAAGAAAGTCCTGCCAGGACATGTGATGTGCCAGGAGCTATGGGATATCCTGTCTTGTGCCTGGTGTGGACTGGGGCAGGACCACTGGATTCAGCTGCATAGCTCTGTCACGGCTGCACATCTCCTGTGAGACCAGGCTAATTCTGCTGGGAGGACTTCAGATGAAGGTGTGAAGAAAACCACTGTCTGCAAGGGCCCTGGTGTTGTAAGTGCTTTTCATAAACAGGCTGGTACAGACAGCCAAGTGCTGCATCTCCACTTTGAAGGACTGGGATGTAAACTAGCTCCAGTTCAGCTTCTGCTTTGGTGCAGCTTCCATTTGGAAATCTCCAGAGTCTGCCCTGTGACCCTGAGACCTCAGCTCGATGCTTTTCTTCTCCTCATCTTACCTCAACACCTCAAGACATCTCTTTCAAAATCATTTGTCATTTGAGCTCTGCTGTGTGACAGTAAGTATTTGTAGTGTAATTATTTCAGTGGAGAATTATGGACGTGTGAATATTTTTTTTCTTTGTTTATTACTTTAAATAAGGATGGGACCTCATTAAGCTGAAGTATTTAGAATAAATTCATAGTTGATATTTTGGATTTCTTTAAGCTTTTCAACAGATGAGATGCAAAAAGCAGCTGCAGATTTCTTTACTCTCCTGTCACTGTAAGCAAGAGATGCATATGTTGAGATGATTACACAGTAAGATACAACATGTTCAGAAAACCTTCCCTGTAATTTTCACAGGTTTGGTTGCTTTTTTTTCCCCCCCCCCCTGCCATTCTTGCCCAAAATGCTGCTTCTATTTACAGGCATTTGGGCTGTTCTGTAAAAGCTTCATGTCAAGCTCAGTAGGTCCTTTGCTGCCTTGATGTGTTAGAGCAGAGGCTTCTCTGCTGGCAGGGTTCCCAGCACTTGGCTACTCGAGTAGCTGTTGTCTGCAGCTCCTCAGGGACTTCTGGTCATTTACAGACTGAATTTGATTTTTGAGTACTTCCTGGGTGAGAATGGGGAATGTACTGACTGCCCAACTCCCCTACGTTGCCCTGAACAGGGAGCAGTGGGCGTTGAATTTCATTTGACTCATTGCAGTGGATTTGCATTCCTGAGGCTTTTTTATTTTTAGATGGAAGGATGCTCTGTAATATTTCAGCACAAGGGATGGTTTACTTGTTTCCTTCCACTTCTTGTCCTTAAGTAGCTGTTCTTAGTGTTCTGACTATGTGTTCAAGTTTGATGCTTTAAGTAATACAGTCTTTTATAAAAAAGTGGATAATAAAATGGACAACAATGTCAAATGGCCTGCTTTCATGTTGACTACTAGGTGGGAATTAAGAAAAATCAAGGAAAAAATGCTAAGGCGCTAGTTCAGAAAAATGGAATATTAAAAAAGATAACTTTGCTGAAAAAATTATGGAATAGTGTAACTTGATTTAAAATTACTGTAAATATTGCATGAAATAACACAAGTAGCAAAACATAAACGACAAAGGATGGACCTTTTTAGTTTAAAGCTTGGAAGGAACCTTTAATATAAAAGTGGCATTTTAGCCAGCCTGCTGGGGATTGTTTAATTTGCTTCCTAGTCCCTGGGAAGACGAAACATAACTGTAAAATGGGACCTCATTATTACCACAGGGTAATAATAGACAAAGTGAACCTGATGTTTATGTGTCAACAATTTTAGCTGAAGAGATGGAAAGCCTATGCTTTTTAAAATCTTTCCGCCTGTTACTGCTTCTTCTAGGTTTCTTGTTGGTTGCCACTCTGTATAATATCTAATGTGATCAGGCTCTTGTTCCATGGCTGCGTTCATGGGTTTTGCTAGAACTATACAATATCTATTAATGAATTGTTAAAACCCTTCTTCAGATACTGACAGTGAATGTGAGGGCTAGTGATGATCAGATACAAACTCTCCCTTCTAGGCTGTGAGACCCTGCATGGGGTCCAGCAGCTGTGAGTAGTTGCTGTCAGATCTCCTGTGTAAATTAGTCCAGGTTCAGTTTGGTTCATAAAAAAGGCAGTAAAATTGCCAAGGCAGCTGACATTGACCTCACCAGAGTAGCTGAAGTGTGATGTAATCTGGAACCTGGACTCTCTTTCCATCATCAGGTTTAATAGTCCTGTGTCCAAAATAGTGCTGAGTGGGTATGAGAAATAAACCCCAGCCATACTGCTGTTCCCAGGACTTGCTTTAACCTGTGGTTGGCTAGGGAACTGGATTTTGGTTTTAAAGATAAGTGGGCTGTGTGGTGCTCACAAGCCTGTGGGTTGAGAGCCCAGTAAAATAATTGCTGGCTTTAGAATAGTCAATATCTAGAATATATTTTTCCCTTTGCAGCACATTTACTTAAGTCCTGTAGTAGTAAATAACAGGTATGTGCTCAGAATATACATGCCTGTCGTATCTTATATACATACTTTTTTTACATTTATTAATATATAATTGAGAAACAAAAAAATATTTTTTGTGTAATGGGCCTTTTATTGCTTAGTCAGTAAAATGGAAGAGTTATGATTTATTCTTCCCTATCCCTACTGGCTACACTGAGAAATGGAAATAATGATGGGGCTGTGGCTCAAACATGGGATTTCACAGCAAGAACGGCTTGGCTGTTGCTCAGATTTTCTCCATGATCTCCAGAAAGTAATTTTTAACTTCTTAACTTCCACCTTGTTGCCTCTACAGTATGACTGCTAGTGCAAGAGAACTGTGCTGGAATTTTTTAAGTAGGAAAATCTCTTAAAATTCCTGATTCATCCAAGCATCATGCAGTGTGGTCCTCCAGAATATCTTCTGCATCAACCCTGTACAGTTTGAATTTTTAGTTAAGGCCTCCAAGTATATACCCTCTCGTGTCCATGTCACAACCCCTTGTCCCCAAAAAAAGAAGGTATGGTGATTGAAGCAAGGACTATTACCTGGCTGTTAATCTTCTTTCTTTCTTCCTTCCACCCTTCCTAGGATGCAGGGGCTTTAATCCAGGATGAACGAATGCTACTATGACAAGCGCATGGACTTTTTCTACAACAGGACAAAGACAGACACAGCGGATGAGTGGACAGGAGCACAGCTCATTGGTGTTCTGTGCTTTGGGACATTTTTCTGCCTCTTCATTTTTATTTCAAATTCATTGGTCATAGCAGCTGTGGTCAAGAACAAGAGGTTTCATTTTCCCTTTTATTATCTTCTGGCCAACTTAGCTGCTGCAGACTTTTTTGCTGGAATTGCCTATGTCTTCTTGATGTTCAACACCGGCCCCGTGTCCAAGACACTAACAGTTAACCGCTGGTTTTTGCGTCAGGGCCTCCTGGACACCAGCCTGACGGCGTCCCTGGTGAACCTGCTCGTCATCGCTGTGGAGCGGCACATGTCGATCATGCGGATGAAGATCCACAGCAATCTCACCAAGAAGAGAGTCACCTTCTTAATTATATCAATTTGGGCCATTGCTATTTTCATGGGTGCTGTTCCGACCCTGGGCTGGAACTGCCTCTGTGACATTACTGTCTGCTCATCCCTGGCACCCATTTACAGCAGAAGTTACCTGGTGTTCTGGAGTGTCTTAAACCTGGTCGTCTTCTTCATTATGGTGGTGGTTTACATAAGAATCTACATGTACGTCCAGAGGAAAACCAATGTCTTATCATCACACACCAGCGGGTCCATTAGCCGGAGGAGAACCCCTGTGAAGCTTATGAAGACTGTCATGACTGTCTTAGGTAAGAGGCTACAAACCATGGTGGGCAAGGCTGGCAGTGCCAATGGATTGGTTTGTGTTGGTTTGGCTTAGCTTTTATTTAAAACAAACCAACCAACAAACAAACAAAAAATCCCACAAAAATTGCTCAAACCTCCTAACACAAAAAGCCTCACTGAACTTAAAAGTGCTGCAGGCATCTAAACTTCTGTGTACTTTAGACAGTGAAATAGCTGTTGCACTATGCAGAAACATGAGATAGAGGACTGGTCAACACACAGAAGAAAAATGTCTCTGTTGTTAGGCACCTTGTTACAAAACACAAATTGTGAAGGTGTTTTGTGTTTTGGCTTTTATTTTTTTTTTTTGAGCAGGAAGATACAAAATCACTTTGGAGAACGGCTTGTGAAGGTTTACAATTACCTAGTAGAACATTTTCAAAATAATGTTCTTTAATATTTGCACAAGGCCATGAGCTCTAATGTTGGACATCAATAGTCTTTTTTGCGCATCTTCCTCTTGGCTGTTTCCTGAACACAGAAACTTCTTCCCCCTAGAAATGTACCTTCCCTAGGGAAAGGAGAGGATGCCTGGTGGGTCCATGAATTTGATAGAAGTTTGCTTTTCAAGGGAAAGATTCACCTTCATTTTGTGGATATTGCATGGTGTAAAATATTTTTAGATAATGATGGTGCAGCATAACCTTAGATCTCTGAATCATAACACGAGATTTGACCTGGGTTCTACCCTAAAGACACTGTTGATACTTGAGCAGCTCAGAACACTTCATCAGGTAATTGCGATGTAGTGCACATTAAACTAGAGAGGAACAAAGTGGATGACTGATCCTTGGAACAAATACCAGCTGTAGCAGTCAATTTTCCCCAGAATTACTTGAATCTGGACAAGATGTGTTCTGGAAACCATGTATCATGTGAGCAGGGCTCCAGGTGGAACTGGGGGTAGACTGAGACATTTGTGAAGCTGGGCTCAGGTGGTGGTGGACTCTAAACCCACAACTATGGCTTTACTGAGGTTGGATGAGCCAATGTAGGAAAGTGAAAGCTTTTGGGAAAGCTGGTGGCCATGTATACCTGGGACACAGTTGTGTCATGCTGCAGCATGGTAGTACTAGAGAGCTCTGGGAGAAAACTGTAATTTTTCATGGAGGTAGGACTCGCCAGGGTAGGAACTTCATGTTGAGGACACTTGCTTCCCCTTGAAGTTTTTGGATACTGTTTGGTATCTGATTTTATTATCTTTTTCTGAAATATTAGTGCTGTGCTACATAACACCTTTGTCTACCAAATGATGTTTTAAAGTGCTTTAGAAGTTGAAATCCATTAAACTTCACAGTGCCTGACTTGTAAAAGAAAGTGGACAGATAGTTCAAGCATGTACAAGGTTCTCACTTATACTTCTGTGTCTTCTGAAGTTGGCCTGTCCTCTGCCAGAGCCTTGTCTTTCTAAATCCTTCCCTAGCTGTTCTTCTTTCTTTCCCTTTCACTTTATGGTACTTATAGAGTCAGTTTGGTGGTTGTGCCTGTCCCCCTGCCCTTGACTTGCAGGGGCAAGATCTGATTTTTTCCCTACCTAAGCTCTCATGCAGTGAAACCTAAACCACCCACCTGGAAGGAGAAAATCCCTGCAGAAAAACTCTGAATTGCTCCAAATATGGTCCTACCCTAATGCATAGGGATCGAGTAGACTGTAGTTAACTGCTGCATTGGAAAGAGACAGAAAACAGAGCACTTTTAGAAAGCAGTTCTCTGAGCATTTCTGTTGAAGGCAGAACTGCTCTCTGGAGCAGATGTGGGAGTTGGAGGGACAGGGATGGTGGCTGACATTTGCTCATCACTTGTAGTCCTTTAGCCTGTGGCAAGCCTTCAGTGTCCTTTGTGACTGTGTGGAAATAAACCCCACTTAAAATCTCATTTAGAACTTAATGTTTCTTTTACTAGGGAGTGGGGCCTTAGGACTATGGGTTGATTTGAAGTTCAGCATTAGCTTTCTCTTACTCACCAGCATATGGCTTTTCAGCCATGAAATTGAACTATAATTCAGGCAAAGCATTTAATGATATTGTGTGCTGGGCCAGGGAAATTTAACTCAGAAAGCCTGAGTGCTACTTCAGAGATTATAATTTTGTATATTACTTTGTCAGTCACAAAGTCAGAAACAAAACCAAAACAGAGCCTGCTTCCAAAGAAGTCGAATTAGTGCTGGTGTTGCTGGGTGTACAATCTACTTCAAGCTCCTTGGTCAGAGGAAATGTATCTTGGCATGTTCCTTCATATCAGTTCTCCAAATTTTGACTCTGAGAGGCTTTTAATAAACATTTATTTCTAAGAATGAGAACTTATTTTTTTTAACAGTTTGAAATGTGCTTCCCTGGCCACGTCATTCAAGCACTCTGTGCAAAATGTATTAGAAACCACATAGCTTGTTTTCTGGACTTTCTTATTACCACAGGAGTCGCCAAGTGACCAAAAGGATTCTTCCAAAGTCCTGCTTACAACCACTGATGCAAGAGCCTACAGTTACATGCAGCACATGGGTTTTGCCTAAAGCAGTTATTTTTAATGGTTTGTTCCAAAACATCTGAAAATGCTTTGGAGTACATGCCTGATATGGTCTTAACTAAAAGCCTATTCCAAGGTGCTGTGCTGGATAAAGCATAATAAACCCCAGCATCCTTGTTCATGTACTCTGTTGGTTTCATGGGAGATTCAGGACAAAATCCTTCTGATCTGCTGCTGTGTGGAAGGAGGCTGTGTGTAGCTGGGAGCTGCTGGCATGCTGCTCCTCCCAGCTTCCTCCTGCTCCCTCCTTGGTTAGGCTGGGCTGCGGCTGGTTGCCCTTCCAGCAGAACATCCCTGTCCTTTCTGGGTGTTCTTCTGTGGCCCTACAGTTGAGAGCTGGGGAAATTGAGATTTTATGGATTCCATGGATTCATTCACCACAGCTTCAGGTGGCTTTTTGCACCATCCCTTAGGCTTGGAGGGTCGTTCCAGATGCTAGGAGTCAAGTTCCTGTCATCTACATATCCCTGCCATAACCCCTAAAATAGTCCATCATGGCACAGGAGTAAGGCTTTCCTTTTGGCATGCTGAACCACAGGGAGTTATCTAGTTGAAACTGGAAGATGTGAAACCGAGCAAAAGGGGCTAAAATCCCCTTGGACTGACCTTACGGCATAATCCCAGCTCAGCCTGTGACTGTAACCTTGAAAGAAGAGTGGCTGCAGGTGTGCAGGTATGTGATTTTCAGGTGGTTGTGTATGTGGTAGCTCCTCTGAACCTGGCAGTGAGATTCCTGCTGAAATAGCAGCTTTGGGGTGGATGATTTTCAGTTTCAGTGAATTTAGAGTTTAATTGGTGACTTGCTCTTTTAACGCACATGTGGCAAAGGCAGCTGGAACCTACTGTGCTTTTTTTTCTCTCAGTGTTGGCACGCTCAGGGATAGCCTTGATGTGCAAGGGTTTATGAAATTATGCTATTGAAGCATTCATAGTGCTTCCAGCTCCACAGGAATTAATTTTTAAGCAGAGATGATGTAATCTACAAGAAATTCCATAGTTAAATCTAATGGAAAACCCTCAAACTAACCTTTAGGCATTGTGACACCTGATCTCCCATAATCTAGTGCAAAGACTCTGAGTTGTTCTAATGTATGTGGCAGCCAGGCTGTATTTCATGTCACTTGTGTGAATTTTAAAGAGTCCCAGAAGTTAAATTATCTTTGCAGTGTGGCACTTTGTCAGGGAGGGGAGCTCCTATGGGATAAATATTCTGCAAACAAGAAAATTGCCAAAGGGCTGAGACTAAGGTGTATTTTTATGCCTAACCATGGTTTCTTCTGAAAGCTTAGTGGTAAAAATAAAATCTGAGCAAGGCTGTGAGTCTTAGATGTGCCTCACTTTCATCTTTGTGGTGCTAAGAGCAAAATGTGTTTTTGATGGAGTCAAAACAGCAGCCCCGTGAAAGCATTTTCCAGTAACTCGGACACTGTCACTGCATTGCCTCGTCCTTGTTTTCAGTCATGGGAAATGTGTGGAGACATGCCTGCAGATGTCTTATCTTCCCTTACTTTTGCAGCTGAAACCTTTAAGGATTTTGCTTGTATAGGCAGACAGGGATATATCCTAGGAGTTCGTGGACTAATCCTGCCTGAAATCTTGCGTTCTGTTTGAAGGAGACATTTTTGTGTCTTTTGTTAAATGTGGCTTTTGGGGTCTCTTTCTTCTCCTGCTGATTTCTATAAAGCATGGCTGGACCTTGCACACCTTGTGGTACAAGTAGTCAAAATGCTTTCAGCATCTGTTGTAAGGAAGGTTTGTTACCATCTCAGTTTCTGTGTGGACTTGGTGGATTGGCAGCTTTGCCAGTGACCCCTTGGTCAGTAGTGAAAGCTCTGTGTCCAAATACTTGCTGAGACACTTAACTAGGCACAGTATTGTCTGGGTGGTTAGGTTCCAGCTCTTGTTAAAACTGAAGGGATTTGCTGGTGAACCCCAGGACAGCAAATCTGTGCAGTGTTTTCTCCACTGTAGATAAGAGAGAGCTGGTGCCCTGCTCACAACTGCTTACTCAGCATGCAGGAGCCAAACCAGGGTGTAAAACAGAGACTGACCAGGGAAAACAAGTGTTGTGGTAGAAGCATGCAGCTCCCGATGCCACTGGGAAATGGAGGAATGTTACTGATGTTAACCAGTATCTCAAAACTAACACCATGAAATTAGTACTTAGCATCACAAAAATCTTGGTACAGCAGAAAATTCAGTTTCTGAAGAAAGTGGTCTCTTGCCTCTCTGTTCAATATTGCCTAGAACAGAGTAAATCACTTGGTTGAATTTTGCCTGTAGTCCAGGAGCTCAAAGTTGCAGCAAGATCCACAATACCTTGTCCTGGACACATTCTCCAGCAATCCTACTGCTTGCTAAATCACACAAATCCACTTAAAATACCATTATGGCCTGCCTGTCATATGGGCAATGCCCATTTCAGTGCTCGGTGGGGAGAAGTGTCAGAGCTGCTGACACCAGCCCGTGTGTGCAGCACAGCTGCTGGGGTGGCTGGGGTGCTGCTGAGCGCTGGCTCTGGCACTGCCTGGCTCCTGCTGTGATCCACTGCTGGCTTCCACAGCTTGGATATGGGAATAGCAGCAGCTTTTAAAAGATGAGGTGGACTTGCTTGTTCTACCAGAAGTGTTGAACAGATACCCACACCCCCAGCAGAGCTTTTAGGCATGTAGATGCTATTATTGTTGAATTATTTTTTTCTAAGCTCCAAAATGGGGAAACTCTGCTGTGATAAGTGATTGGAATTTCCTTGGTACATTGTTCAAACTGTGATGGCTGGGCAGAGTTGTAATTTTCTATTTCTGTATGTCAGACAGCAATTGTGGCTTGTGCTAAGTTAGTATTATCATGCATATGGCTACTCCTTCCCTGGGCTCTGGGCAAGGGATCATGGGGTGCAGTGCAGGAGGGAGACCAAGGGGCAGATGGGGCAGTCCAGGGCCCCTCTCCAACTTGTGGCCGAGGCTGCATTTGGTAGTGATATTCCCCCTCCTCATCCTCAGTTATGGTGTGGGTGTGCAGGAACATGGGAAGGTGCAAATGCAATACTGAACTAAGTTTTAAGCTGTGGCTTTAATGCTTTCTTTGTGTCCAGTCTATGATCTCCTCTCCCTTACTCTCCCTTTAATTTTTTTTTTGGCCTCTCTCACAGAGTTTTCTCTTCCCCCACCACTATACGCTTACTTTCTCATACTTTTTGTGTTTTGATTTTGTTTTCTTTCCTACCCCTTCATTTTTTTGTCCTGACTGCTCCATCCTTCACTTCACCTTCACTAACTCATCTGTTTCCTTCTCTCTTTTCCTGTGTTACTGAATTTTTTCCTGCAGCCAAATCACTGTGTCTCAAGGCTCAGCATGCAGAGCTGGGATGGAGCAGTGGAAGGAGGTGGGCTCAGCTCTGACTGGGGAGCCGACAGTGCTTGTGCATTGTAGGCAGTGGCATGCATGCTACACTAGCTGTGGGTTCCCACCCAGGACACATTTAGATTATGTGACACCTGTCTAATTAATTGGCACTGCAGAGTCAGCTGTAGGGTGGCAGGAGACTTGTCCCTTTAGATCATATTACAGCAGTGGTGGAAGTGAACCACCTGATGTCTTCTCCTCCAGTACATAGGAGAGATGAGCAGAGGAAGTGTGTGTTCAAGTGCCAGTTCTCTGCTTTTAAATGATCCAGAGCTCTTGTTTATTTATCAGCATGGATAAATCACTGTCGGGATGACCTTTTCCACACGTGTTTGAGTTGATGCTGTCAGCAGTTCAGATTCTTGCTCCCTGCAGTCTTCTGCGAGCTGTCCTGTCTCCTGCTCGGGGCTTGGCAGAGAAGCTGTAGCAGATATAATCTTTCTACTGTCATTAGAATTTTGTCCTCTCCTGCTTTTATAATTTTTGTGTAGAATTTTGATAAACTCAATAATCTTGTAAGATGTTAAACACTCCAAAACCCTACAAGTTTGAAGTCAGGTTTGGTTTTCTTTTTATTGTCTCCTATATTTCTAGGTGCCTTTGTTGTCTGCTGGACCCCTGGCCTGGTCGTCTTACTGCTTGATGGCCTGAACTGTACTGACTGTGGGATTCAGCATGTTAAAAGGTGGTTTCTTCTCCTGGCCCTGTTGAACTCTGTCATGAATCCAATAATTTATTCCTACAAAGATGATGAGATGTGGGCTACCATGAAAAGGATGATTTGCTGCTCCTCTGAGGATAAGAGCCAGGAGAGACGGTCATCTCGGATCCCCTCAACAGTTCTCTGCAGGAGCACGGATACCTCGGGCCACTACATTGAAGATGGCATTATTCAAGGGACAATTTGTGGAAAAGGAGATCTTGGTGACAAAGGAAACTCTTGAGCTATGCAAGGGACTGACTTGGCTGGAAAAGGAGAGGGGGAAGGGAGAGGTTTTGTAAGAGAAGATTGACTGGCAAAGCTAGTAAACAATATATCCACTTTGTTCCAGAGCCTCAACTCCAGTGTTAACAAAAGTTCTTATAAATAATTGCCTGATGGAAAAACACTTTGTAATGAAGAAAACTTTCTGTGCTGCCATCCTTTTTGACTTTCAAGTACATGAAATTGTTTTTTCATGTGAATGGAATAAATACCTCTCAGAGACTTCTTGTGCATGGAAACAAAGTGTAAGCAACATAGTGAGACCCTCGTTAAGCTCCCACAGAGAGAAGAAACCTGCCTGCCTGTGCAGGTTTGGAATTTTTTGAGTATTTAGGCTTTGAATAGTTTTTGTGCATCTTGAGGAAGATTGTAGGCTTGGTTGGATAGAATTGTGACCTGTTTTCCTGATTTATGAAGTTCATGAAATAGTTCATACTTACCTCTTCTCTTCCTCCTCCTTATCTTGCTTTCAAAATAGGTAGTTTGATAGTTTATTAAAGCTGTGCCAGAAACCTGGCTGTGATGGGAGACCCAGACCAGGCACTGGTGTGTGTGAGTATGTCTGACCATGAATTGTCAGGATCTGAGAGTACAGAAAGCACAAAAGCCATTATTTCTTCCATAGTGGGGTGAATGCTGCAGGGAAAGACGGTGCACTCCGCTGCTGTTGTGTAGGCAGGCATTGAGGGTGGATTAACAGAAAAGCAGTGAGGCTGTGTTCATTATGCTCATTTCTAACTTCCCTAGATAATATCAAATGGGTGTTCTCACTCCTCTTTACCTGCTATGCCACTAAGAGAAATGAGATCCAAAACTCTGGTTTACAAGGGAACTTTTAAGGGAAGTTTAAATACCCACATATCCAGGTTCAATCAAGCTATTTAAAATAGAAATTAATTTACAGGCAAAAAAAGCCTGAAATCAATTTAAATCTCTACAAGAGTACAGTATGCATTGATTGTTGGACCTTTTCTGGACTACATTTAACCTCCAATTTGCAAACCGGTCTTACTGGAACAGGTGCTTGTGGAAGAGACCGTGGAACAGCGAGCAATGGAGGGCTTTCAGCATTGTGACTGATCAAATCTAGCGCTGATGCAGCCACAGCCCAAACAGCTGGAGTTCTGACTTATGGAGTATCCTCCAACAGAGGATCCAGCAATACAGAGCTCTAGGGTAAACTTTTAAAATTTAAACTTTCAGATAAAAAACTGGATTGTAGATTTCTCAGTACTCTAAAAACCTGGCTCACACTGTCTGGTTTCAACAGCAGTGAGCTCCCTGGTGCGATTTAACAGTTTCCTGTGTTGTCTCCTAGAGAAAGCCTGATCCCTAAGGTATTAAGGCAGGTGACCACAACCAGAGGTCACTTTGAAAAAATTCTGAAAGTTTTGCCCATTTGGAATTATCAGAGAACAACACCAAGAGCCAACACCAAGAACGTATTTTATGAAGCTGAAATACAAATATCAGCCATGGTTTGGACGAATTCTTCCTTTGGTGCCACTTGCATGTGGATATCTAGACTATGCTGGTCAAAACAGAACTAGCCCTCAGCTCAAAGGCTGAGTAGGGGTTTTGCAGAATGCACTGGGGGACTTCATAGCAGCCTTTAGTGTAGCTTACAGGCACAACAAGGCCCTGTTCAGAGAGCTCTCCCATAACATGCATTATCTTGTAGGGATGTGGCCCAGTATTCAAGGTAGATGCTCTATTTGAGTAACACTAAAAAGGTTTACACATTTTTTGCTATTATAATGCAATTTTTTAGTGCAAATACTACTTCACTGCTCTGGTGTTCTGAAAAGCGTGTAAAGTGGTGCTGTGTAGAGGCGGTGGTGTGGTGGGTTGAGCCTGGCTGGAGACCAGGTGCCCACCAAAGCTGCTCCATCACTCCTCTCCTCAGCTGGACAGGGGAGAGAAAATAAAACAAAGTGCTCATGGGTCAAGATAAGAATAGAGAGAGATTGATCACCAATTACAGACTTGACATGGAGAAAAATTAAGTTATTACCAATCACATCAGAGTAGGATAATGGGAAATAAACCCAGATCTTAATACTTTCCTCCCACCCTCCATTTTTCCTGGGCTTAGCTTTACTCCTGATTTTCTCTATTCCACAAAGGTGCAGGGGGACAGGGAATGTGGTCAGTTCATCAGTCCTTGCCACTCCTTCCTCCTCATGGTGAGGTTTCGTCACACTCTTCTCCTGCTCCTTTGTGGCGTCCCTCCCACAGGAGACAGTTCTCAAATTTCTCCAACAGCATGGGTTCCCCACGGAGTCACTGGCCAGCAAACCTGCCCCAGCATGGGCTTTCCATGTAGTCACAGCCTTCTTTGGGCATTCCACTTCTCCAGCATGGGATTCTCCACAGGCTGCAGGTGGATCTCTGTACCACAGGTTGCAGGGGGAGGTTCAGCTCCAGCACCTGGAGCACCTCCTGCCCACCTTGGTGCTGGCACAGTTGTTTCTCTCACACATTCTCACTCCTCTCTTCAGCTGCAGTTGCACAGGTTTCTTTCATCCATCTTAAATACATTGTCCCAGAGACACTGCCACTGTTGCTGATGGACTCAGTTTTGGACAGGGGCGGGTCTGTCTTGGAGCCAGCTGGCATTGGCTCTGTCAGACAGGCTCTTCTTGCGTCTTCTCACAAAAGCCACCCCTGTACCCCCTGCCCCATGCCACTACCAAAACCTTGCCCTGCCAACCCAACCCAGGAGGCATTGCAAAGGCACAGCATGCAAGCACCTGTGTCCCTACAGCTACTGCAGTGCACAGTTTGTCTGAACTAGGCTGAAGCTCTGTATACAAACCTAATAGAAAATAAAATGCTACTTCAAAATGAAATTCTTGTTTTGTTTCCTGTTTGAATGGTGATTGAACAGCATTGATGGGGAAATGTTGTTTCATGTTACTGTTGGTCCAGGGTGGGGGTGGGGGTTGTTCTAATAAAACTTTCTTATTTACTAGCAATACTAGGCAGTGTATTGCTCGGTTGAATCAGGCCCTGAAGAGAGCTTGGATGAAGGTCTTGAGCATCTGCAGCAGTGGAAAAAACATTAGGTCTCTCCTGCAGAGCTTGGGATTCAGGATGCAAAATAACTACCTGTGGATGATATTTCCAGGTAAGCAGGAAAAGGTGGCTTCTGTGAAGGTTAAGGACCTTGTTGCTTTTACAGCACCTCATGCAGTGGACTCTTGGTCTGGGTTAAGGACTGAGAGGTATTACCAATCATTCTGCTACAAGTAAGTGGGAGGGTTTGAGGTCTCTTATCCTTTCTGTTGTCTAATTAAAAAAAAAAAAAAAAGAAAGAAAGAGAAAAAAACCCCTAAAAGCCTTCATCAAAACAAACCCCAAAAGCCTGCAAACTGGTGCTTGGAGAATGGTACTATTTGCAGTGACATGCCCTTTGTTTTCTGCAGGCTGCTTTCCTTGGAGCTGCTACCTCATGGTCACTGCTATAAATTGCAATGTGATATGACTGGAGCAGGAAACTGATCTTGCATCAAACTTTCCTAGGAGCTGCTACAGCACAGGCTGTATAATGTTTCCAGTATCAAACTGTCTAAACATCTACCTACTCACAGAGCAGGGAATTCCTTATTAACTCCATAAACATTTATCAGAATAGTTTGTCCCAAGGAAACCATTAAAGCACTATTTATACATGAGTAGGAAAAAAAATAATTAAAAGAACGAAGGGCAGCTGGTGAAGGCAAGTTCTACAGGGTTCCCTTTTTCACTAATATCCCAGAATATCAGTATCAGTTGATGTTGCATGTGCCTGCTCATATTTATGTATGTCAGTGTACATTCTGCTGGGGAAGGCTTTAGGGTGAACACTGGAAGAAACCCCAGGGCATTAGTTCTTAGGAGGCAGAGGAAGGCAAGGGAAGAGTTACCATTAAGTCAGATAGTTACGTGATTCTGTGTGTTCCTGGTGGTGCTGGAAGTCTTTCTGCATCTGAGAGCCTTGAGAGCTGCTGTATTGCAGTAAGTAGCAAGCAGATACTTCTAAGACAACAGTTTCATAGCAACTATGGTTTGAAAACCTTTGTGATATTCTCCTCTTTTTTTCTCTCTCCAGCTGCTCCCAAACCAAAGTTGCTTTTCCAGTTGATCGTTGGGGCCAGGAAGAAACGCTCCATGGCTTTTCCCAGGGCAAAGACGTATGGTCTGTCCTCCGTGATTTGCTCTCCCGTAAAGCCTGTGCGGTCACGATCATTAGAGATGCTTTTCAGAGAACTATTATTAAAAGCTGGGAACAATGAGGTTTTATTTTACATGATAGATCTTTTGAATCTTTCTGGATAAGCAGCTAGACTGATCATTGTTTAATAGCCGTGTGTGTGGGAGAGAAGTTTCCCTAATATCTGTGCTGTCAGTTTGACCTAGGTGGTGTGGGTGATGAGTCCCTCTGGGACAGCAGCCAGATTGCTAAAGCTTGAGTGCCTCTAGAGCATGATCCTTCCACTACTTTGGGGCTGCTTACCCCGACTATTTTTCCCTCTGTATAGGTTTTTTGCAAGCTATTTTTTTTTTCAGTAATTCCTACAGACTGGTGAAATACGGCTGTATTTGTGTATATGACAGCTTGTGCACGTATTTGAACTGCAATAATTACTGCAGCTATATGATGGTGCCTTTCTCTGATCAGATCTTTTATACATATTTATGTGTTTTTTTCCCTTAAAACTCTCTTCCAAGTAGCAGTGAACTGTAGGAGCAATACTTCTGATATGATCCTTTCACAGTTTTAGCGAGTTCTGCGTGAGGATTCTAAACTACTGGTTAATGGAAGATGATGGAGGAAGGGTCATTTTAAGCTTGCCATATTTCTTTTGCTTTTTCCCCATCGTTCTGGCTACTGGCCACTATCCAAGCAGATGCAGGGCAGGATCAGCCTTTGGTCTTGCCCAAAGCAATGGCTGCTTGCAAGATTAGAGCCAAAAAATGAAAGTATATGGAAATGTTAAAAAGAAGCAGGCAGGGAAATTCTGTTATTTATCCCAGCCTGTAATTCTAATTAAATCGTTTGAAAGAAGTGATCCCACTTCTCCCCTTGCACCCACTCCTCCTTATGCTGGTGGAGCCATTCATGAGACCATATTGTGAACTGTAGTAGCTCTGAAAAATAACCCTGGATGACACATTTTGCTAGTAACTACAGAAGATATTTTATTTGTCGTGAGCCAGCAGCTGCATTATTTCCTCTACTTCCTATGTGGAGTCACACAGATGATTTGTTTTCTAGAAATCTTTGTAAAACACAATCCTCTTAAATGCTATACTTGCTTTGAGATACATGGAAATAAGGAATTCTTGTTTCTGAGCACAAGTAATTGCTTAGGGGTTTGGTATGTGATCTCCTGAGGATGTGCTTCTTATCTAGACAGTTTCTTTAGTTTTCCTCCTAAAGCTTCTGTGGAAGGTGGGGGGGTACTGGCCTGGGAGAATCGTTGTCTCAGCCGTTTCATATGTGTACTAGTTAAGAATATATATTCTAAATGTTAAGATTCTTTTGATTATGCTAGACTCTCACAGTTCTATAGCACTAATTTTATCCCCAGGTTCCAATTGTATTTATGCAAACAAATGCTTGGTGTGTTGGCTTTACTAAGATTTCTGTTAGGAGTATGTTCAGTTGCTAAAGGATGTCAAAATGCACGGAAGTGAAAAGGCTTGATCTTCATCCAGAGATGGAAATGTTATTAATGCCTAAATGATTCTATTCAAATCCCAGTTAACGCATCAGTTGTTATGAATGTTAGTGTACTGGCTTGTGCAGTGCACTCTGTGATACTGGGCTGGGATTTTCCCACAGGTATAAATGAGTTAATTTAATTAGAAACATAAGGGTTTGTGCCTGTAGGGATAAAGGGCTGGTGAATGAAGAACTCGCAGTAGCTCACCCCTGTGCTTTAACTCTGTGCACAGTCGCACTACTCTCAGTGGCCCCCTTTTCTGTGAGAGGAGTCCTGTGTGTGTGGGCAGTTGTGAGGTGAAGACATTTAATGGTGTGGTTTAGATGGTAAGTGTGTGCTATATGGGGAACTGTCACTGCAGCAAGAGGCTGGCTGACAAACACACCAGCCCCTCTCAGACACAATTGCCGATTTTAAAGAGGAAACATTTGTGCCCATAACCACAAATTCACAATATTGGATTATGTCCCAAATTTGACCTACGTTGTTTTGTCCTATTTTCTCCCTTTTTAATCTCTTTGCACAGTCCATGTAATTTTTTGTGTGTTCTGCTTTGTTCTTCAAAGCACAGATTAAATGACACTTCTCTCTAAACAGATAAATTGCAGCAGTACTGGGCCGTAGAGCAACCCTTCAATTTCACAGACCAGAGAGCCACAAGAAGAAATAAAGATGGTTGAGCAGAGATTTTTGTCTTGAGTTTTTGCAAGGTCAGAATACCAAAAATAACAAAAATAGTTATGCTTGTATGTATTAGTTAAAGATGTTGGAGAAAAATACTTTGTCAAAAGAATAGGAAACCCTGAGCTTATGACTGATTTTTGCAGTTAAAATGTGAGTTGGGAGTTCTAAACTTTAAATTTGTGAGTTTTCTGGACAACAGAAGCAAAGAATCTGTTTTCTGATTGACTTCTCTGACCTGGAGAGAAGCTGCCGTGTGCACTCAGCTCCTTCCCAGCATGAGGGGATCCAGGCAGGAGGGTGATCTCCTGAACCCCTTCTCTCACCTAAGCACACATTTCTGTCTCCATGGGCACCAGGAGCTTTGATGATGTACAGAAATAAAACCAAGCCCAAGGATGGAGGAACTTCTGCAGAACACAGTGTGAGCTCTGGCTGCAGATTTTCTGGTAAGTGCTCATGCCTCCTGTCCCCAGGGGTGGCTGAGATTGCACCACGGTCCTTGCTTCTGTGGAGGCAGGAGCAGACTCTCCTCTGCCCAACTGTTTATTTTCCCAAAACCTGTTGGTAAGGCAACACCTTTAGATCTTTGCCTCACAGCCAAGTTTTAATGGAAGTGACTGATGTTTTCAAAAATTTTGAGGTACTAGTCAGGCAGAAAGCAAAACACTGCCCATGCCTCATTCCATTCAGAAATCAGGATAAAAGTGTTTTATGGATGCAATTTTATGCTTGCCTGTGCATAGGTGAGGACTTGCAGGAAGAGGATGAAGGGAATCCCCAGAGTGGCTTCCCAGCAAATCCCCAGCACCCTGATATCTCACCACTGCTGAGCCTCTACCAGGAAAATACCGGAGTCTGCCATCTTAATCCATTTTGTAGTCAGCCAAATTGTTAAAGAATTATTGAGTTGAAGTAGCTTTGACTTCTCCTCTCTGCAGGAGTATGAATATAGCTTCTCCAAGAGGTAGCAGGATGACTTGCAAGGAGCTGTGAGTCCATCTGTAAACACAGATGTGAAGGAAAATCAGGCTCCCTTGGTCACTCACCTTGTGTATGGTCTGCTTACTTTGTGATGCCTGAAGTTCAGAGGTTTTGCAAAGTGACTTGAGGATTTAGTTCTTTGTGAGTTCTGAGACCTTTTTGTCTGGTGGGAGTTGTTCAAATGAGCCAGAAATCACAGAGGGATTGACATGAGGGAACCTTGGGGGATGCAGATGGTCAGGGGAGATTCCCAGTGCAGAGGGAAACTCCTCTTATTAACTAAACCTAATGCTACTGACTCTTCATGTACCAGCTGTAGTTGTAAGCCCTTTTTGTCTGAATGGGATTGGGCCATCCTGGTGCTGTGGGTGTTCAGAGGCTCAGCTGTCATGTTCAGGGGCAGCAGGACCAGGTACTGGTGTTCAGTGCCCTGACACAAGGGTAGGAAGCTGAAAGGAATAGCAGGAGGTGACACCTCAGTATCTCAAGAGATTTAAGCCCAAATGACTCAGTAAGGGTTGCTAGACAGGAGTCTCTGATGGATGACAATTCACTTCTCTCTCTTGGCCTTCTTGTCTTGCCCTCTGTCTCTTCTCACCCTTTGCAACAGCAGTACAAGCTTCAGAGTTGAAGTACAAAGAACTTTCAGCCAGTGAAGCCAAACGTTGATTAGAATAGGTGCCAGGGATGAGATAACACTCAGATTTGGTATGAGCAGTTCATCCTCCCCTGAGGCAGTCAGACCAAATATTTTGACTTACTACTAATAATTTCCTGTGGGCTGATAACCACTGATTCGATACAAATGGTAGTAACAGGCTCCATCAGGAGCTGTCCTGAAGGACTGTTGATTCATTTAATCCCACAATGAAGACTGAGTGAGCTATTATTTCGAAAGGCAAGCTAGATCCAGCATGTATTTGTATCAACATGCCAGACATGACACAACCAGTAACTCACCCCACCCAGCCAAGTGGGTTTTTGCTAATATTTTATTTGGTCTCCATGTTTGGCTGGGAGACAAGCAACGCTCTTTTGATGTGTTGTTTCTATGAACAGTACTAAAAATATTCTCTGTGAGAGGGTGGCACTGCTGTGTCTTGCTCACTTGGTTTCTGTGCACCTTTCTTCTGCATAGGTTCTAGTGGGAGTTGTCACTGTGAGAATAAGGACCGAGGGCTTCCTGAGTTGCCACAGTGATTGGGACTGCCAGCCCACCAAATGCAGCTGGGAGCTCCTTACAGTTCCTGCCACATTTTGGAAGCAGCGAGGAGAGCCTGTGGGTGGTCTCACTGAAGGAGTCCTGGTGGCAGTAGCTTGTTCCCACCTGTATGTGGGCTCTTTGCAGGTTCCTCATCACTGCTGTCCTTGGAGAGCCCACAGGCACTCAGGCATCTTTCCAGGTATGGAGTTTTAATTTTTGTCGCTTTAGTTTTTAAGGAACATTTTTGACATTGTCAAAGTTGAAGCAACTGGAGCTTTCTTTGATCCAGGAGTGAAGTTGACTCAGTTCTGCTTTGCTGGTTTTATTTAAAGACCATGACTACTGCTTCTGAAACATTACTCATGAATGCTGTTATTGCATTATCTGCTTTTCCATCTGTTAGGTGCCATGGCCCCAGCAGCACAAATACCATAACAGTAGCAGCTGTCAAAGGTCTATTTAGGCATCTTCAAAAAGTAGTAAAACCTGATAGCACTAAAGATAAGCCAAGTTTTGTAACAATAAAGTTTTCTTTGGGTCTGATTTTAGAAATGTTACTACTTATAGCACCTCATTTTACTTTTGATAGAAGGGAGGTTGTACTCATCTATTATTTTAAGTACAATTATTTGCTTATTCCCGGTTTAAACAATGTTGTGTTATTGTTTATAACCTACATACAAATATATAACCCTCTGTTATATCTGCCCTCAGCATTCTGTTTGGTTGCTCCCCAGCTCTGGGCGTTCACATAGGACAAAAAGGTACCACTTGGGCCAAACCCATGTCTCATCCTCTGGGTAACCCCCATGACTTCATGACAAATCAACAGTCTAATTATAAGCATAGCCTGTGAAGCAGGAGATGCCCTGAACCAAGTCCTGTGTATCACTTAAAAGTGTAAAATTACAATTCTGTAGTGAATAGTGCATTTAAATATGAATGATAATTGGAGAAAAAATGAAATGAAACCTTGTTTATATTAATTGAGTAGATCTGAAGACTCCTTGAAGACAGGTGTTCCATTAATAAGCATTGCCTAATGGACTGCAGCTCCTTCAGAAGCCTCGCAGCCTTGACTGGGCACAAGGAAACAACCAAAGGGTTCTGCAAGGCTGTGGCTCCACGATGCTGCACCCAAACAAGCTGTGTGTCTGCAGGAGGCCCAGGCACCCTGTCCCTGGTCCTGGCTGCTCTTACACCCCTGCCCCCATGGGCTCAGCACCTGCTGGTCCTTCAGCCAACCTGGAAAATTACAGGAGAGCCCAGCTCTTCCAGTCACAGCCCAGCAGGTACAGGGGTGATGATGTAATGGCCACCAGCTGCTCTTGGGGTTAGGTCTGCCCCACGAGTAGTCACAGAGGTGAGTGGTGCCCTGTGTCAGCTGCACATTCCCTGAGACCTGAAAGACACAGTGGCAGCACCAGCAGCTTTCTGGCATTTCATGGGCATCTCCCTGCTCACGACTATGGATGTCTAAACAGTGCATTGGAGAAATGCATGTTTTTAGGGCTAAAACCAGGGATGGGAGGTGGTTGTGCTGGCACCCAGGCTCTTCCTGGTGATAACAACTGCAGCCTGCAATCTGTCAGGTAAGGTGTACTTTTGGTGTGTCTGGTTTTTTCCCTGACAGTGCAGCCTTGGTGCTGCCATGGGGCAGCTGGCAGGAGCCACTCTGGGAGGTGGCACAGCACGTTCCCTGCAAGGTACATGGCACTCCTGGTCCCCTCCTCCCTGTCGCCTAGAGCCTGCCAGGACAGCTCAGCACCTCAGTGGCATCATTGTGTAGTGCCTGCTGGCCATGTGCCACCCCAAGGGCTCCCTCATCACCCTGGGGACCTTGCATGCAGAACTGATCCTGCCCAGCCCTTGGAAGCCCCTCACCAGGGACTGGGCAGGGGTGTCACAGGGTGGTTTAGGGAGAGGGCAGGCAGAGGAGTGTAAAGATGGGGTTGTTGATAAGGCTCCAACCACCAAACCGGTCTGGAACTGTGTGATTTGGCACAGTGCAGGGAGCTGTAGCTAACAACACAAAAGATGAATAATTGCAGGTCATGGCATTCATTCTCTGAACTTAAAAAGGATTAAGCTCGCTCTTGGTGAGGGCAGGCAGCTGCAGGTTCGGACTGCCTCTGTCCCCCCAGCCATGGTTAACATGGCACTGACGTCTGGCTGGCGAGCAGCACCTCTCCTCCTCCAGCTGTGCCCTTCACCTGGAGCAGGGCTGCTGCAGGGCCTGGCTGTGCCCCTCCTGCCCTGGGTGTTGGAGGGGATTGTGCACGGTATGAATGCCAGGGGTTCTTCTCCTGCTCCTCAGTTCTCCACCCGAATCAGTGGAGGCGATGTAAGCCGTGACAGGGGTAAATCACAGCCACTGCATGTGCCTGTCTCAAAGAGGTGGAAATGAAAGGGGCAGGAAGGACAAACATCTGCTCCAAACAGGCACATCCAGCCCGGTGCTCTGCTCTGCTGCTGCCTTGAGTCATATCCTAGGCTACAGAGACAGAGCTTTAGAGGGGCTCATGGGCTAATGGACCTGCCTAAATTGAGTTTAGTTCTGTATTTAAAAATAATGGATATGTTTAATTAAAGTGAAATAGCTAATGACTGGGAGCAGGGAGGTTTTTATAATGTTGGAGGGAAAGTAAAAATAAAAGGGCTGGTTTCCAGTTAGAAAATTGTAACCTGTATAAAACTATATCTTATCAGGTTTGTCTTATCTAATTTTACATTGTCTCTCAGTGCTTGAGAAGTACCACATGTACCTTCAAGTGAATGTGTCCTTGGAAAAGGAACAGTAGCTACTGTAAGTCCCTGCAGAGGGCTTGGAGTGAAGTCCCGAGGATACTGGTAGTTAGTGTAAAAATGTTGACTTTGGACTGCTGCTGTCTGTTTTGAGCTAAGAGTCTCTGTGAGTTTTGCCATCAATCTGCAGGTACGATGCTTTGGTACAGTTAATGTGGCACTTCAAAGCCTGAATCCTGTGAGCAGGAGGCTGAAGCTAAAGCAGGAGAAAATGAATCCACCAGTGTTTGCTAAATGGTCCTTTCCTCTGATTGCTGATGGTCGTTTAGTCCCTTCCTTGTTGGAGTCTAAATGTCTACCAGCATTGCTGACCCAGGAAAATTAATTATTTTCTTTTGTCTTCCATTTTTTTTCCCATTTCACTGAGCAACCCTTTGAGAACCCCCTTAATGTCTTTGTGTCTGCTTTTAATGTGTCTTTTCTGCAAAGCCTGCAGAGGTGCACCCCCCCCACCCCCCAGCTAATTCTCTACGGCAACAAGGGATGGTGCACAGACCTTCAGCACTGTCAGTCATGGGGAAGAGGTGAAGTCTGGGATGGTGAGCAAGGCTTAAATTGCTAGGCCTGGGGGAGAAAATGATGCCTAGTGGAGCAGCAGTTTCAAGTCAAGGGTGAAAGGAATGCATGACAGCAGACTTGGAGGAGGCTGGTGCTTATCTGCCTCTTGTTTTTTCTACACATGGGAGAAGTGGGGGATGCATCAAGCAACAGCATCTGTACACAGGCTATCAAAGTGCATTTGACACTGCACAAAACTCATAAGAAAGCTTATTTAAGATGCTCTGTGATGCACACAAGCCTTGAACTAGCTATGAGTTTCGTCTTGAGTGTTCCTCAAGAGAGGAACCTTCTATATGAGATTATGGCCACAGCTTCCAAGCACTGCTGCTGTTGCAGACTTTTTTGGCTTCCCATGGGGAAAGTTGACTGCAGCTGCATTTCAGTTTACAAAGAAAATAAAGCAAAAGGGAAAGAAAACACCCAAACAAACAAACAAACAAAAAACCCAGAGAAAGAAGCAGGTGCAAAAAACAAAGGGCTATCACAAAAATAAATCATTGAAACATACTGGGTCACAAACCGGATATAAACCATTGGTGTTGGGGTGTTGCAAGTAGAGAAAAAAATACAAGTTTTGTTCTGACATCTGTTAATAGGATGATTGCACCAGCAGCATGGGAGCCTGACAGTGGCAGGTCACATCCAGGACACTGGGCTGACTGCTCTGGACACACTGGGGGCCGTCCAGCAGACAGCAACAAACCTGGCAGCTGTAGAAAGTATGACCACTGAGGAAAGTGTGAAATAATCGAGCTGGGCACTAGACCTTTCTCATTAGAGAGGATAAGCACCATTACTGAGTGTTTCAAAAAGAGATGAGTGTGCCTGTTGGAGCCTCAGGAGTGGTTAGGTGCATCTTAAACAGAACAATCTTAGGTTTCATCCAGTACTGTGTTCTGGGGTCTTCCTGTGCTATTGCAGATGCTGAATTTGGGCTACAAAATTTTCACCCTTCTTGTTTTGCAGGATGAAGGGGGAGGAGGGCAGGCTGGCAGCCACAGCACAAGACCTCACAACCTCTGCTCCCAGACCCTACTTCTGGTTCCACCACTGCTCCTGAGCAATGTTATCTGCAGGTAATAATCTTACAACCCCTGGACTTCTTGAAAGGGTTAACAGATAAACTCTTCCCTGAAATGGGCTGAGGTCTCTGTGTGAGCGGAACTAAAGATCTGCAAAGTAATATTGTGTTGCTGTTGAGGCGGCAGGAGGAATAAACTATCCTGGCTCATATATAAATATTTGTACTTGTAAACAGGGGCAGGGGTAACTGAAGAAAAATGTGGAAGACTCATGTTGTTACTGTTGTTTTTTGAAGTTTGCTGTCCTGCAATGAAATACCTTTTAAATAATTCTATGGCAACCACAGCATAACAAACCCCACATCGCCTTCTACTCAGTTACTTTGACCAGCAATAAATGCAGGTTGGTCACGGAATCTTGATGGCTGCTGGTGTTTTAGCCAAAGCACAAGTCTGCAGGAGCTGAGTCCTGCTTCTTTCTTTGCCCAGTTTAAGAAAATAAAAATAAAATAAAATAAAATAAAATAAGTTATATACCAGGGAGTTACAGCAGGGGAGATACAGAAATAACCTGTTCTATTACTAAAAGATAGCTCTGAGCATCCGAGTACTAGGCCACTCAGTAATTAAAAATCATCTTAGAACCACAACTGTGGGCAAGCTGTGCCCTACACACTCCCATTTCAGATAAAACAGTTAGAGAAAACAGCTTAAAACTGATACTGAAACCAGCACACATACAGTCAATAACCATAGGGTATATCAGGCACATTAGGGTACATTAGGAAATAAGAGGTTTGCCTGTGTTTATTTGCATTTTTTTTTGGCATAAAGAAATAACATAGTTCACGAGCCTCTCCTCTTTAGGGCTGAGCATGCTGCTGGTGCAAGGCTGAGATGGGAGATCAGCAGAGGTTCATGACTGCCAGTAGAAAATTCTGTGGAAAAAGCAAAGGCAGAGTTGTTAAGAGTCATCTTCTCAGAACCAGGACTGGGAATGGTGAACCCTGCTCTTTTACCAGCTCCTTGTCGGTGGGGGAGATGGAGTGCAATTCAATGAATCTACACAGAACATCCTGGAAGGAGAGGGTACTAGGGCAAGAAACCCCTCCTGCACATCAGGAGAATGTGGCTGCTGGGTAGTGTCTTGGCAGTGCAGAGCTGTCTTCTTGCTGCTCTCCAGGCTCATGGGTGAAGTGGGTCTGGTTTTGCCAGCCAAGGGGAATGCAGCTGCTCTTGGAGATTAAAACAGGCAGAAGATGACTAGGACCTATGGACCACCACCACCTCTGAGGCAGAACTGTTCCTGGCAGTATATTCCCAAGCATTACTAGATTTAATTATAAATGTCCCTCTCACTGTGATGTTCTCTGCTTCCTCCAGGAGGTTTGGTTCATTAGGTCCATTAATGCAATTAAGGATTCAACACAGCAGGCCACTTGAAAAACAGCAGTCCAAAGGGCACCTCACTGTCAGCTGATGTGGCTTCTTTCTTACTCCACCAGAAAAGCTGCAGGAAAAAAAAAAAAAGAATGTCTGAGTGTGTCCTTTCCCGGAGAAACTTCCATTTGCCATGAAAAAGCAAGGGTGTTCATGTGGTGCTGCAGTCTGATGGCAAAGCAGAGCTTACAAAGCTCTGTGCAGCAGCTGGGCTGGGTGGCAGAGCATCCTCGGGTGCAACCACTGTTGTGTTTCCCAGCCCTTGCATCCTGGGAAGACCATCCATGCAGGACGAGCTAGGAAGGTCTCTTATCTGGAAGCAGAACATGAATAGTTGGAGGAATTGCTGATCACATAAAGGGGGTTAGCACGGCCTTGTGTTCCCTAAAATGTGCAACACACACAGCTGTCTGCTGGAGATGGTGGATGATATCTATCATGAGCCACATCCTACCATGGCTGCTCTTGGAGAGCAGAGGGCCTGGCAGTGAATCAGCAGTCAAGTTTCAGTCCCCCTTATGCATCACTTTTCTTTTTTCGCACCTGGAATGGAGCTGGTCAGGGTGTGGGGCAGTTCTGGCACCACTTCAACCAAGCCAGAATGGAGTTATTTTTTGCGGTGTGCATTTGGAAGAGGCCGATTCTCCACGTTGTCCTGCTAGTAATCTGCTGAATCAGAGGACAGTCAGTGCAATGAGAGGCAAATCACTTGCCAGGGAAAGAGTGATGGCATATGCTAAAGCTGTTATGAGAATCTCGCCTGGCTTTGGACAACTAGTTTTTGTTTGATAATGTGGGAGATGATCAAGATCCACTTTTGGATTTCAGTACGGAATAATCTAAGACAGCAACTCTTGATGTCAGTGGGAAATGAGCCTATTTATGCTAGACAGAATTTGGGCATGGCAGACCAGAACAGCCATATGTTGCACGGTATTATGCCACCCTCCCATGTACATTTCTAGTTAGTTCCTTACAATTCAATATGCTCAAAGTAGAAGCAGGCTGGGCTGTGTTTTGGGAACTTGTGCAAGCAGAAAATCCTGTTAGGAGAATAAAGCTGCCTAACCCATGGACTGCTTGTTGCATGCTCAGCACCATCAATCACTGCTGTACCACGGCAGCTGGGGAAGGTGTGAGGGTGCCAGAAGCGTTTTGGCAAAGAGTGATGCCGTCAGGGCTCATGGCCACAGCTCAGCATGCTGCAGCCACAGCCCCTGGGTGAGCACCTTGCCCCGCCATGGATGAATGTTTTTGTGGGAGATGTGGCTGAAGTGAATGTAAAGCTCTGCCAAGCCACCGCATTTTACAGCTTGGTGTGTTAAGCTAGAGCTTGGCAGGTTTCCTCTTGTGTTGATATGCAGGGCACTCAGCTAGGGCAGCTGTTTGGCTTCCAGGATATTCCCCAGTGTCTGGAATGGCTCCAAGGGCCACAGCTACATCCAGCTGCTGTTCAGCCCACAGTGTGTGCAGGGGATGCACTTTTCAGAAGGCTGTACTTACTCTTCCATTAGTTGAATACTTAGGAATCTTCCAGTGGTTCGAGTATTTTTCTCATCCAAACTTTATTAAATTGCACAAATTCTTCCTGAGATTGTTTGTCCCATCACATTTGCAGTCTATTGAGACTACTGTCAGTCACCACATTCCAGCTTATAAACCTGGCCAAACAACTACTCCTTGCACTCTATATGCACAGTATTACATGGGCTGTCATCCCCTGCCAAAGGCTGTGAACAAGTCAGAGCTGAGGAGAAACAGAAAAAGCCCTTAATTTAACCAAAAAACAAACAAACCAAAGAAAGAAAGAAGAATCAGATCAAGTTTCTACTGCAAAGGCTTGGGCTATAACTAAAATGCAGGTATTGGAACTTTCTAGACAATAAAGACGCCTACAAAGACTTCTTTTATTAAATCTTTAAAAAGCTAAATTGTACAATAACACACACCCCCAGTCAATTAAGAGGATGTTTATTTTTCTATTTCATTTAGTTAAAAGCCTGCAGTGGAGACTAATTCCTACAGCTGTGTGCATTGTCATCAGCCATGCTCTGCACAGGAGCCAAACATTACAGCCTTCTGACAACTTTTCGGACGGCTGCATCTTGTGTTGCCATGGAAATGGACCTGAGCTCACTGAAAGCTGGCTAATGGGATCTAAAATCACCACTCCTTATATTGAAAAATTGCTGCGGTGACCTTAGGTGGTAGTAGTAGTAATACTAATAATGTCTAAGTTTGTGGAACATTGGCCTCTGTTGGTTTTATTCTGTAGAAGTGTTATGTTCATGATTGTATTTAAATTACCTGGTCAAATACAACCCTTCTGTTTGCATTGCACTGACTGACCACAGTGCTGCAGCAGTCAGATGCTGTTCAGACCCAGCAACAGGGAGAGCATCGCTAAGAGAAAGGAATTGAGGAGGAGGATTGTTTGTTTTAACTAACCAGGCATATGGACACAACTGACCTCTTCTTTTATCGTGTCTGCCCTGTTGCACAACCATTTTCCATTAGTCCAGAAGTGTTTGCTTGATCCACTGCCATTACAATATATGATAAAGTTCAATATTACTATGTCCCACATTAACGTCCTTCCACTTTGC
This sequence comes from Corvus kubaryi, assembly GCF_017639235.1. Taxonomy (NCBI): domain Eukaryota; kingdom Metazoa; phylum Chordata; class Aves; order Passeriformes; family Corvidae; genus Corvus; species Corvus kubaryi. The sequence goes on from NW_024581108.1 coordinate 12,154,920, forward strand.
TGTGTTCAGCAATCTTCAGCTTTGCCCTAGTTTCACGGTGTTCTTAATTGTACTGAAAATGTTTGCTTCTAGCATCATAGCAACATCTTGCTAATCAAACAACACCAGAAAGGAAAATTTTGCAAAGCAGATAAATTTGACCATGAGAATTTATACTGTAAAAAAAAATTAAAGCTTTTAGAGACAAAATGTGCCTGTAGTCACAGGATGAAATGCAGGGCTACAGATAAAGAAAGTAAGAGTTGGAAGCTGTCTTCTCAGCCTATGGTTTTGTGGAAAAACCTTCTACACTTACCAAGAGTCCTGCAAAAACAAAGTGCTTATATGCCAGTCTTAATCTTGAGATATTTTAATAGGTTACTTTCCAGTTATTTACCTTTATTGAATTAGCAGAAGAGTAATTTTTTACTTTCACATTAGCTCTAGAAAAACAGCATTGTCCACCAGCAACTAGCATAGTTTTTTTATTACTGTAGCATATCACGATATGATGTTGAAATGCTTTTTAAATCTGAGTCATATCAATATATTACAGCAAGTTGAGGTATACACTTTTAATTCCTGGAAAAATCTGGCTCCCTTAGATCTGCAAACATCACACATTGAAATACTGCTGAAATTAACAGTGTGTATGTACTCTCCACCTTAATTTGTAATCTCATGGCATGTTTATTTTTATTTACTGATCAGCCGATTTGTGGGTAGATTCATGGCATTTCAGGCTATTTGCTTTCACCATGTGTTGAGCTTGGATGGAGCTTTCACTCCAACAATCATGTCCTTCGCCAATCCTCCGTCAAATTAAAGAGAAAATTCTCAATGTATTTCAATCCATCTCCCAAACCTGACTTGCCTCCTTATGGTGCCTAACAGCACTACCCAGTAATATTTCCAAGCCTATGCAGAGCTTTCCTGCTGTATCTGTTTAAAAGATGCCTGAACTCAGTCCATTACAGTCAGAAGAGCTCTGTGGCAGAGATGGGGTTTGCACATTTAGAGGGAAGGCTGGTAATGAAGGAAGCTAACACTTCTGCAGTAAAAGTCATTAGGCATGCAGCCAAATTCAGATTTTATAATCTTCCTCGAGGCCATGCTTGTGAGACTCAGGGTTGTTTTAATTATATTGTTTCTTTCAAGTGGATTTTATAGGAAGAGGATTGCACTGTTTTCCTTCAGTGACTACTTTTTTTCAGAGGCTCAGAGGCCAAGTAAAAGATCTCTGGTGGTTAATTAATTTCTGCAGAACCTTCTCACACCCATTATTGTATGGGGTTCATATTTTAGAGTCAGGATTGTGACAGGGAGAGCTGAACTGGTGCAGGCTGCCACTTGCAGAAGAGGAAGTTCTCTGAGCCACTCTCCAATCAGCACAGTCACTTCAACTACTGTTTACAGCCACTGCCAAACTAGCACATGGCCTCTTGATGCTCAGGAGACACCGAGCGCCTATCCACTGAGGAATGCATAGGGCAAGGGTGATCTCCAGAAGAGACAATCAGTACAGACTTCTAGGAGGGGTATTTCACAAAATTTGTCTTTCTTTCAGTATGATCTGAAAACTGCATCTCCTTTTCACCACATTAGCTCCCAGTTTCAATTTGGATGAAGTCAGGGACAGATCCCCCACTGACTTCAATGCAGCAAAGTCTTGGCATTTAGAGGAAAATCAATATGAAGAATAATGATGCAATATAAACACTTCTGTTATAAAAGCATAATGTAAATAACAGTCTTTTATAGCATTTATTTAAATCCCCAGGCACTGGTGGAAAATAGGTCTCCAAATAACCTAAACAGTTTGGCACATTACACTCTCAGCCTTTACAAATATTGGTAGTGTTTCAAAGAATGCATTTTTAAGTGAGCAATAAAAAGCAATTAGGCATGTAATTGTTGTTTTAGAGATTTAATCCAATTCCCACTGCAGTCAGTGGGAGTCTCTAATCACTTCAATGGGGACTGAGTTTGAGACTTTACACATTTGAAGGCAGGGAGGGAAAAAGAAGGAAATAGGCAAACCTGAACAAAACAAGAATTGGGAATTTCATAAGCCTACATAAAATGCACAAAACATTTAAGATAGAAGACATCTTTCTGCTGGGCAGAAAGCATCTACTAACCACAACTGAACAAGATTCCCCCCCTCCCCTCCATACAATGCCCATCCTATCACTTGACAACCATATAATTAAATTATAGGATAGTAAACTTTTCTGAACATTTCAAAGAAGGTAACTCAGTTTCTCTCTGTCAGATGTCACACCACCTAATTATAATTAATTGCATTTCTGTATTTGTCAACTAGCACAAATGTTGTTAAGACAATATATAAACCCGAAATGGGCTAAGCACTACAGAATGTACGTTTGACGTATATTTAGGATAGACATGAATGCTCAACACAGGCAGATGGAAAGCTTCAACATATTCTATATTATTACTTCCATTGAAATGAAAACTCTGTTTAGTTTTTAAGATGGAAATTGGGAAGATAGATTATTCAGAACATTTACAATTACTTGCGAGAATCATGGATATCATCAATATCTACTCTGCAGAGATCTGAATTCAGGTTTATAAGTATTTTGTCTTCCCCTTGGCTGATGTACAAATCTATTATAACTATGAAGTTACACAACTCAAAACCAAGTTTTCTGTATGAATCTTTAAACTTTTGCCAGTATTATATCTGATGGGAAAAAATACTATGCTTGTTACAAGATGTTAGCTCAATTTTATTGCGTTTTTCCCTAGGTATCACAGGATCTCATTTACAGCATTTTGTTTCCTGCAGTACTGAGACTGCAGCCAAATATTTTGCCATTATTGAGTCAGGATTAGATTCATTGGCTTGGCTGAAATCTAAATGGAGTAAACAGAAGATGGATGTAAATGGGCTAGTCAGAGTTCTGGTGGAGTGAACACCCCCTTGCTTTTGGTGCAGGAACAGAGGCAATGGCCATTAACACGACCAGCCTGGTGTGAATGGAAGCTCTACCTCCACAACTTAAAGGTGAGACTCTAAAACCAAATATGGCAAATCACATTATCTTAAAACTTGCTCTTAATCTAGGAAGAAATGGTATGAAGTTACACAATACATTTTCCTAATATGAACGACGGCTAGTAAGAAGACATGATGCAACTGACTTCAGTGACATGGCAAAATAAGTTTCCAAGGATTTATAGCAACCTAAGTATTACTTCTGGTGATTTATAAAGCTGCACATAGATCTTCCTCTAGACAGCCAGAAGAACCAAACACAGAAGATAGCTGCAATGAAATATTACTGTTTGTTTGACCTCGTTCATCACAAGAACAGGCCCTTTAGGTCAAATGTGTTTGCACCAAGGCCAGCTCTGCCCTCCCTACAGTTACTTGCCAACTGCAATAGGGCCTTGGAGAATTAACATTTTAACTATTGGACTTTAAAAAAATCTATTCTAATCTTTTACAACAATGCAAATACCCTCCATTTTCAAGGAAAACTACTATCTACCACCATTAAAAAAAAAAAAAAAAAAAAGCAATATCAAGGACAGACTACGAAGGATATGAGCAGATCGCAGTATCCCAGAAAAACCCCAGAGAAGCTGTGCTTTGAATTTGCTGACTGACCACTGGATGCCACTATTATTCCACTGAAATAAAGTGTAGTGTTGTCTTCTTCTGACTGGCTTACTATCCTGAAGAGGGGAGTTCAAATAGCGGTGGTATGTGCAATTTTTTGTAGAAAATTAGCAATTAGATTTGGAATTATTAATGCCCTTTAATGTGTTTAGAAATTTCATTTGTTCCCCTGCTCAGAACCACTTCCCTGCAGGAATCACAGCACCAGTCTCTCCCTTTGAAGGGCCTGGCAGGCTACCTCCATGTTTTGACTAAAGAGAAGCAATTCCAAATCCACACTCTCATCATGCAGGATATTTAGGCATTATTCAGGAAAAGAGGAAGACATGAATCACCTAATATTAGCCTCCAAAAATTCAGAGAACTGAACTGGGGAGATGGTCATCGTACCATGGTCCCCAGCTGGCAGAGGCTACAGGGATGCTCAGAGCCTCTGACAGTAATAAGCTCAGTTTTGGATGTCAGAGAGACATTAAGATCAGAAGACAACAATGTTAAAAAATTGTGAAATTTTCTCTACATGAGTGGGTCTGTGTTATCTTGCTTTTAAAATCTTTTTACTGTTTTTAACATTATAAACTGTATATATGTATATATGAAGTCAGACCAGTTCTGCCTCTGTCTGCAGAATCACAGGACATGGATTACTGTATTTCTCACCATCCTCAGGTTTGTGTGTGCAGCTCTTTAAGATCTGTGATCTCTGGAAGCCCACAGGGAAACCCTGCGGCTCTCAGGACATGCAGCAGTGCTGAGGCATTCCCATGAATGCTCTGCAGCCTTCCCTCCTGGAAGGGCTTTTCTTTTACCCGAGAGAAACACAGGGCGTAGCACTGCCCCAAAGCCTCCACACACTTGCATCCCATGACACGGGATCCGTGTACTATCTCATGCTGATGTTTTCCATTATTAAATTCCCACTTGGAGCTGGCACTGAGCCCTGCTCTGTTAATAAAAAGTGTGAGCAACGATGCCACTTGTGAGCCCCTCTGCTCCCAGCATTTCGTCAGCTGTTTTCCCATGCAAGTTCTCCACACATCAACACCATTCATCCCTCACTGTCTGTGCCATGTAGCCATATTGTGAATTTTTCTCATTTTCAGGAGACAACTCTGTCAGGAAGGAATAGACATTCTCCTCTTAACTGCTCTACTTGATATTCCAGAGGCAGTCACCTCCAGCAAGAGGTGAAGACAACAACCGCAGGTAGTAATGTCTTAAATCCTCTGCTCTAAAACTTAGCACTAAATCAGGGAATTATGTTACATGTTGGCACCTCACTGTACCACTTAAAAGAAGTTTTTCCCTTTCCTACAGATAGTGTAAGAGGGAAATATAGTTGGTTTTTTTCCTTATGAAACACATTCCTTCTATTGGCAATTTCACACACACACACAAAAAATACTGGACGTTTGAAATTAAAATCAAGATTGCTTTATTCTAGCTGAGGAATCCCTAACCTCGTTTTTCAACTGCCTTTCAAAATCCAGCAAGTGTACTTTAGTCACCAGGGAAAGGTAACTGTCAGCTATGTGGGTATGGAGCCAGAAATAACAAGCTAATTTATGACTGAACCTAAAACAAATCACCATGATTTTTTCTTTTGCAGTTTTCAGCAGTTCAAATGATTTTAATATGACAACAAACATTTCCCACCATGCTTTGTGATAATTTTTATTTGAAAAAATGCCCCTTTTATTTGTTGTGATTTCCTTTTATGCTCCAATGTAGATGTTTAAAAAGATTTCTTTGGCTTCATTTCAAAAGGACACTATTTAACTTTTTGTAAATCCAATTGAACGATGCAGAATACCAGTTTTCATTCAAAAGGAATCTGATATAATAATAATAATAATAATAATCTAAGTCTTCCAGAGCACATCACAGCCTGGACAATGACTGCAGAGGTGCATAAGAGAGTTGTTACCATGCCCACAGCATACAAGATTAGATATTGTTTCTGCAGAAATAACCTAAGCTTATGGAGTGGATTGTTCAGGTATCTTCTGGAATGTAATTTCTGATAACAATTTTACAAAAAAATACTTCATTTAAGGACATTTTTAAACATCCATTTGTTGGCCTCAATCTGTTTTTTTAAGCAGTTCACTTTATTTCTTCAAATAACAGAAAACCTTTCTTAAAATATTACCCTAGAGATCAGTAAGAACAAGTTACTCATCGTTGTCTTTCCAGTTCTGGACAGAGAGTTATTGTACCAGTGTATTTGTTGTGTTTAAACTGTGTGTGCTGGTGAATGAGAATTTTCTTTGTGCAGGCTTCAGATTAAGAACTAAGGAGAAAACAACTCATATTACCAAGACTTCCTTATTATTTTTAAACATTGAGATTTAAAAATATTTTCTTTGGTTTTGGTTTGGCCTTCGCATTTCTGTTGCAGGCACAGTGTGCAAGAGGCAGGGCACCTGTCTGCAGAGACAGCATGTCTGGGTAGAGGCATCTGAGAGATACTGCTCCCTTCCATACCATCGTTCTTCAAATTTATTTTAAACCATAAGTATTTGATTATATTTTTAAGATATTAACTTGAACATTGCATTTTTGCTAAATAGTTAAAGAGTTTCCTTTAAGATGGTAATCTGTCTTGAAATTTCCTTTTTTTTTTCCAAGTGCAGGTGATGGCACTTGTGCACGTGAAGTTGTACATAGGTACTTGAGCATCAGCACTCGCCAGACTGAAGAGTGATAGGGAATCACACACATAATTTTTTCCTAATTCTTTTGCTGAGCTCATCCTAAAGGAAAAAAGACAGGATTTTGATTTAAGTATCTTTAACTCACCCTAGCTCAGACTATACTCCAGAGGAGTGACATGAAGCACCTCTCTTGGGAGAGGCATTGTTCAAAACTAGCTGCAGCTGAGAATGCTTAAAAACTGGAGTATCAGCTGTGTTCTGTGTGGACAACTGCAGTTTAATGGTTCTGCAAGCTAATCAGAGATCAGCTTAAGAGAGACAGGATTGAAATGATTACGTTATGTTGCTTTTCTAACAGTATTGCTTTGTGGGCATCAGAATGAAAGGACTGTGCTGTGGTCAAATACGATTTTAGAAATTTTATTTTCCTAAATATTGCACTGTATGGTTGATAGTAGGACTGGGTGAAAGCTTTTAATTCGTCTTCTTTTTACAGTCAGTAAATTATGCTACAGTAAATTTTCTCATGGAAGGAGAAGATTTGTATTTGCATGCAGTGTCTTGGTAGCTCTAAGGCCTGTGCTGCTTCATAGGACTGAAGAATGAATGGTAAACTCAGCTGAGAGTGGGGGCATATTTCTATTGAAATGTAATGTTCTAATAATCTGAAATTTGAGCTAAGCAAATAAATTACAGCCCTTGGTTATGGAATGGATTTCCCTAAAGATACACTTAATACTTTGGTGCCTCAGTTGCCACATGTTTAAAATTAACACCACTCCTGCTCCCTTTTCTCTGATAACCCTTCAGAGTTTGGAGTTCAGTGTTTATTTTGGGGTGCTGAACAACAATACAACTTTGTTTATTTGCTGACAGTAAAAAGTCTTGTATTCATGACTGGTGAGAGATCAGATAAACCACACACTGTTTCTGCAGACACCAAACTAACATATTTCATTCATTACTTTCCCCTGAAATGCTATTTTGCTGCTTTTCACAAGCTGTGGGAGCTTCCCTTCATTTCCCTGGTGCTACCTTTGGCTCTTCCTTGTTTACAAACACACTACAACAATTTCAAACACTTTTGAATACCTTAGTGTTTGGTAATGGCATTTGTACAACTATTTCAGCAGCTGCTCTAATGAAGGAGAGCAGTTAGATGCACAAGATTCAGTGACATTTAGCCCTGCCTATAGTGATATTTCACAAGTGTGAGATGCTGAATAAATTTTTGTGAAGCTTCTTCAGATGGGGATTGAAGCAAAAATGCAAAATGTTGCACATGTTCTCCAAAGATGATGTATGTGTAGTACAGGACAGGGTGGGAAGGAGAACAGCTGTTTCATGGCATGAGTTGCTATAGCTACTAACATCAAAATTTGTCATGAAGTATCTACATCGCTGAAACTCTTCAACACAGTTGAACTAAATGGCATTGTCTGTGCTGCTCCTTACTTCATGGAAGAGGTCCCTTGAACTACTAATAGTCTGAATGATTTCAGAAGGGAACCTGAGTTTCTGCAGGCATTGTAGCCATTCGATGTTTTATGTTCCTCCAAAGCTCTTTGGGGTAAATTCAGTGAAAGCTTACCTGGTGCCTGCCTCCCAGAATGGAAGGATAGACTGAGTGCCTATGGTACCCATATCATGTGTGGGGATAGCTAAATGAGGTAAATATCTGCTCCCATCTTTAATCAGAAATAAGGTTGCAGAGAGAGAAACATGTGGTTGTAGCTCCCTGAAAGGGATTAGTATCTAATGCCTCACTGACACTAAAATTGGGGAGTCCCATTCTTCTCTCTGTTTTTTCTTTCCCCCCTCTTCTATCCTAGATTGTTTTGTACTTGCTCTAGCGTATTTGGAACACCCTGTGAGCCAATTCACTTGCTAAGCTGCTGGAACTCTATCCCAACCAAAAAAATTAAAATAAATAGAATTAATGAGCTGAACTGACTCAGACAAGAGTACAATAAAAACCAGGGCCTGTGCAAAAGCATAACTGTGTAGACAATTTTGGGGAGGAGCAGCGAAATAGAGGCAGTCCATGTGTTAGTTGACATCTTGTCACTCATTCTGAGGCAATCTTGTTCTAAAGTTTTGGCTGTGCTTTCTTTTCTGTGGATTCAGCATCCTTTTTGTGTTGCACCAGCTTGGATCCCTGAAGCTTAGTTTGCTTTCCGTGGCTTTGGCTCGGCACAAAGACTTGTTACTCTGACAGGTAAGAACACCATTTCATCTGTGGATATTTTTGTGATCCTTGGTGTCCTTGGTCAAACCCCTAGGGAAAGATAGACATCTTTTTCTCTGCTTTTTTAAACCTAACAGGGATTACCCTGAAATCTCACTGTCCAAATGCAAGAGCAGAGGAAACTTTCAGCCAGAAGTTGAATGTCTTTTAAATAAGTGACTCTCATGTAGTGGGACACTAGGGGAGAGGAGGGACTGGATCACACAGGTGGGCTTAAGAATGTAAAGTGCTGTAACCTGCTGTAGGTCTCTGCATCTTTAGAGCCTCCAATGGACTCCAGAGACATCTATTAAGATCACTGCATGACTGGAGCTTCTAATGTGTGAGCTGGAACTGAGAGCAGACCTTAAAGCGCCTACTAGTGCAGAGCACAACCCACAGACTGGCTTATGAGGTTATTTTTATGCATCTCCACAAAGGGACATGAAAGCCCTATGAGCTGGGCTTTGTCGAGACGCAGTTCTTACACCAAGAGACAATAAAGGAGTCACAGGCTGCCACTGGCCTATTGCATAACAGGATCAGACATTTTAATGAGCTTCTGCTAGTCCACGGTTCGTCAGCCCTGCTGATTCGTAATGAAGCAGGACACTGCTATAGAAACCACTCCAGCAAACAGTGGTTTTGAATGTACTTAAGAAGATGAGTCTGAATTGAAATGCAAACAAACTGTAGATCAGTCCATCTCTTTCTGAATTGTAGGAGCTTGTTATCCTAAAATGTCACAGTTCAATGCAGCTTGAATTTAATTTTTAGAGGTATTTTGTATATTTCATTTCATAAAGCATTTTCCTCTGGTTCTTTAATATTTTTCCCATTATAATTCTTAATCCTGATTTTTAGCAAATCATGACAAAAAAGAAATGATAAATACATCTTCAAAATTTTTCTAATAATTTATTCTGTAAAGAATGTTTATAAAAGAAATTGAGCTAAAATTAATTTTTAGGGTAACAGTCTATATGAGAGTGGAACAGCTATGAAATAACACAAGATGTTTGGTCATTTTAAAACTGAATTATAAAGCAAAATAAAAGGAGTCTCCAGATAATTCAGTTGATTAGATTCAAGCAAGCCCAAGTAAAGAAGGAAAAAACTGTTTAAGGAGTTACTCTTGAAATTTGAGTTACTGTCAAAGACCTGACATCCACAGGATATTTATGACATTACTCAAGAGAGTATAGAAAATAGTTGATGTTATCCTTTACTGTATCCCTTAGGATCCCAAACTTCCAAAGACACCACCTCTTCTCAATATCAAAATCCTCCTTATGTCACCCTGCTATGAATCACTTTAGAAAGCTGTGTTTTACTCCTCACTGTAGTTTACAAAGACTATGTTATACCAAACTGGTACATTATCAGTGAAGGACTGTGTTGGGCTACAGTTTTTCATATGGTAAAACTTCCTCTGATACTTTTGCCTGAATTCATCCCACAAAGACTTTTCCTTTCCTGGCCATCCTTTTAAAAAAACATAAACCAAACCCGATCCATGATGCACAGCAGAGTGCTTGGGGAGTTCTCCTTTGAATAGCATCAACTTCAGGAACAGCTGCTAAGATCAAATGGACAAAGGGAATTCGGCACCACCCACCCCTGTATTATGTTTTAAAGCTCCAAGAGCTTAATCCTTCCTGTGAACAAGGTCTGTTGTCCCACTTGCTATTACCACTAACATATTCTGTGCAAGTCTGCTTCCTCCTCGGAGTGCACCTGCGGCAAAGCTGCAGTATAAAGGGCCAAAGTCTCTGCATTAACCCGAGTGATAAAACGAAAGTTTTCTTCTGTACTGCGAGTAATTATTTCCTATGACCTAAATAACACTAAAAAGATTTAGTTATTAAAAATGTTTATTAGTGCTTTTGCAAAGGTACTAAAAGCCAAAACAATAAGCAGTATTTCTGGAAGCTGACAGAATGTCCTTCTGACACAGCAAGAAATAGTCAGTTTACTTGCCCCATATTCTTTTTCAGCTGCCTGGAGAGGTAGTTATGGTCGGCTCATAAATGAGAGAAATAGCTCTATTTCCAATATGTATGATAGGAGTGTATTTTGCCCCGGAAGTCAAATTTTGTTGACTTTTGAAAAGCTGATTTTGACCTTACTCAGCACTTTTCCATTCTTGAGTCGACCTTTGAAAACCAGAAATGCTGAATGAAAGAGAATCTGGAAGCAGGGCAAGCAGTGTGTGAGAAATGTAGGGAGGTTTATCACAGCTGTGTTTGCAGCAGGACAACCTACAAGGCTAATTTTCTTCTGCAGTTCCTTCCCTTGTTGCACACAGGGCGTTGCTATGTCTACTTGAAAATGCTAATGTACTTCTTGTGTCCTATGTTACCACTTTCATGTACTGAAAATAGTCAGAAAATAAGCAAAATTTGCCAACTTGGATGGAAAACTGAATTTAAGAAAGAGTATATAACTATAATATATTAAAACCAAATATTTTATATCCTAATTGCTGCTATTTCTCTGTGGTGGTGTCTTTCCAGTCATAATAGTCATTTTGTCTATTGCATTCTAAGCCTCTTTTCTATCAGTAATTTTTATTTTTTTTAAATTCTTGATCTGGACTATAACACCCCAGCTTTTGAAGAAAAAATGGCAAGAATAATCATCAATCTCTTCCTGTCACCGAAAGCCAGGAAATAAAGTCTCCTAATAAATTTACCAGGTTAGAAAGCTGACATTGGTTTATTAGCAGTGCTGGATGCATGTGGATTTCTCCTCAAAGCATTCATGAAGAACAACCTAACAGGCCAGGTTATATCCGTGGAACTAATGCATATTCATAACATGTCCTGAATACATATGTAGATGCTGATTATTTCCGTGAACTTATTTGAATATGAGGTCTTTCGAGAGTCTTTGGTGGTTGTTTGTGTACATCCCATGCCTCAAAATTTCCCTTTTGTGGTCCCAGATTTTCTGATGAATCTCCTTTCCTTGAGATCACTTTGTTTAATGCTTGTGATTACTTGCACTGAATCCTCCAACAAAGTAGTCTCCTCAAAGCTAAATGTAAAGAGAATATTGGACCTGTTCTGGTGACCTCATCTTAATTTTAAAAATACCACAACAGATTATGGTTGATAATATCGAAAATTATTGTTTATTATCCTGGAAATACATTAGGATGAAAAATTCAAATTTTTAAAGGCAACACATCACATATTTAGTGGTGTGACGTTGGAACATTTAATTGATGTTCTCTGGGCCAGACTGGGTATCTTGGTGCTCCTCCACCATCACTCCCAGCCACAGTGAAGACTGTCAGGTCTTGCACAGGGAGGCATTTTTGTGGCACGGGACTGGGAGAAGAACCCATTGGGAGCAGCTGTGGAGAAGAACTTGAGGGCTCTCGTGGATAAAAAGCTGGACAGGAGCCAACTCAGAAAGCCAACCCTGTCCCGGGGCTGACAACAGGAAAACCTCAGAAACTGTCTTCCAAGGAACCACGGCCAACAGGTCCAGAGAGGGGATTCTCCCTCTCTGCTCCCGAGAGCCCACCCGGAGCACTGCACCCAGCTCTGGGGTCCTCAGCTCAAGAACCGTGCTGTCCTGTGAGAGCGAGTCCAGAGGGGACCACGGAGATGCTCAGCGAGCTGGAGCATCTCTGCACCTCAGGCTGAGAGAGTTGGGGTTGTTGAGCCTGGAGATGGCTCGGGGAAGACCTCATCACACCTTCCCTTACTGAAGGGAGCTCGTAAAAGAGAGTGACTTTTACACAGGCAGACAGTGACGGCACAAGGGGCCCAGGTTCGAACTGCCACAGGAGCCAGGCCTGCGCCGCCCCGGGGCCGCGGGCAGGCGGCGGAGGCGCGGCAGGTGCCGTTAGAGGTCTCCCGGCAACCGCCCGGCCAATGGCGGCGGGGCGGGGCGGGGCGGGGCGGGGCGGGGCGCGGCGCGGCGCGGGTTTAACCCCGCGGGGCCCGGCCAGGGCCGCACCGGCCGCGGGGCTCGCTGGGGAGCAGCTTCCCTCCTTCTCCTCCTCCCTGCGGCCGCAGCAGGTGGGGGGTGTGCGGGCTCCTCCGCCCCGTCACGGGCGGGGCGTTGGGCGCGGCGGGTAACGGCGGGGCGCGGTGGCGGCCGGGGGCGGAGGTACCGGCGGTACCGGCGCTGCTGTGCTGGGCTGGGCTGGGCTCCTCTGCCGAGCCCGGGAGTTGCGGTGCTCCCGTGGTCTGGGCTTGCCCCGGGCCGGGGGAGGGCCCCGTGCGGGGGCGCAGGAGTCTCTGGCCCGGGCGGGGTTGTGGGTCCTGACATGTGCTCCCTTCTCTCAGGCTCCCGCTGATCCGCGGGGACGAGGGAGAGCCGCGGCTGGGCTGGGCTTTGCCGGCTGTCCCCCCGGCGCTGTGAGGCCCGGCGTTTGCGGTCTCTGTGAAGCTACAAGCGGCAGATGCTCAGAGGTGAGAGCTGTAAAGCTTTCTACTGAGTCAGGGAATTTGTGACTGCTGGGGTTGAGCTGGCGGCTCACGTGATGTTAAAAGAGTACAGGTTCCGTAAGTGACCGGGGCGTTTTTAAAATACGTTGTTTAGAATTTTATTTCTTTGTAGCAAAGCTACTTTCAGTTTGAAGATCAAATCGTAATGTGGGACCAGTTTGTAGTGTTACTACATCCCCAGTTTATGTAGAATGCTCTGCTGCTTGCTGTGCTGACTGAAGTAGTTAAGCAGGACTCCATAGGCTGCCAAGGTATGATAGGAATTTCAGGGCAATGACTTTAAAATAAGAGGCATTCGAAGTAAAATGTGAACGTATTCGGTGAATTTTAATAATGAACTTAAAAAAGGAGACCTAGAGAAATGATTTGGTACAATTAATGGAGATTTCAAATCACAAGTGTTTATGGGGGAAGATGATGTTTCTAGGGTGTATTGCGGGGGGGGGAAGGATGGGGTCAGGAAGCTGTGGTACTACCATTAGTTATAATTTGGACTGGAAAGATCACAGGAGAGAGTAACACCAGGCTCATGGGGTTCAATATCATGGTTCTAAAGCTGGCAGCAGATGCTAAGGAAAGGATGTTAAGTATAGTTTGATTGTACAGCAATGCTTTTATCTGTGTATCCTCCCAAGATGCTGCAGTCTGGAGCTGAAGGATTTCTGAGTAGAGGCTGTATCTGTCTTTTAAAATGTAATAGCTGCTGATGGATATTTTTTGAAAAACTGGAGACAGTTTATGTATTTAGTATTCACAGCACCTCATGGTGATGCAAGTCCACAGATTAATTGTGTTTTATATGGAAAAAATGTCCTCATTTTCCAGCTTTGACACTGAGTGTTTCATTGCGTTCTTATAACTGTGTTAAAAGAAGCAAAGAATATTTGTTTTCTGTATGTTGGTCCTGTTTCTCCAGCTGTTTCCTCTTCTAGTTGAAAAGCCATAGCTTATTAGTTTCATGTATGAAAGCATTGCTTGTCCTTTCTTGCACCATATTTAGGTATATTCTGTCTTTTTTACAGGGAAGGCTGTACCTGTGCGTGATATTTAAGGTGGAGATGCTTGGTATTCACAGAGAGACATTATGGTCGTCTCTTCTGTCCTCTGCTCCAGCGTTCTGTTACCTGCCTGGGAGCTGTTATTTTCAGAGGACTAATCATAGGGACCTGGGATCTCTTCCTGCATGATAATGCCTAACTAGAGTCTGTTGGTTTAAGTGCATAGTAGAATTGTCTTTTTCATTGCGTTAGTTTGTGTTTATGAGCAAGGAATTTCAGCTGCTGATTTTTATCATCCATTTGTTCAGTGTGAGGACAACTTTCTGCAGTTCATCATTCAATCTATGTTTATTTTTGTGAGTAACTCTGTATAGTACCTGAGTATATCACCTGTTCATTACCTTTTTAAGATTTACTGTGCAACAGAGATGCCTGCACAGACCCCTTTGGGACTCTAATTTTTGTATCTTTGGGACTTTCAAACACTTTCCTCACCCTTCTATCACTTGTTCCTACTCTTTGCCTTTTCCCGTTTATCATCAGCTGTGAATAAATTCCTTAACGTCTTAGTTTAAGAGCTTTTGGAGGGAACATTGTGAAAAGCTTTTTGAAAATCCAGTTTTGCTGTCTTGCCCAGGTGTGTTGGATTATTCCTTCTTCCAGAGCACTGTGGCAGACTTGTTAGTGTTCCTTCCTTCCACAGAAAGTATGCTGACATTTCACCAGTCCTATTTGTTCGCAGTTGCCAAGTCTGTTCTGTGACAGGTTTTGATTAACAGATGCCAGGAATTTACATGAGAATTATTCCTTGAATTCCCTGGTAATCTCTAGAGAAATTATGTAGTTATCGTCTTGCATTCTGTGCCTGATTTAACTTGCAGGTTATATGCTACTGAAACTTGTAAGTTTCCTTGTTTCTGGTATCTGGAATACTGGTTCTGGCTCTGCCCAGTAAATATCTCACCAACTTTAGGAACTAATAAGTTAGTGGTTGGGTTTTCTTTTAAAAAGTTGTCTGCTTGCAGAGACAGACAGGTATAAAGTTTGGCTAAAGCTGACCTTAGGAAGAAGAGGAGGACATGCAGAAGATAGTTTCTGAGGTCTTCCTCTTGTCTGTGACATAGGGAGATTTGGTAATAGAATGTTCTGCTCCAGCTACATATAGTAAGTGGTTTGTGAATGCAAAGAGAGAAATGCAGTTTTGAAGATTAACAATAGAGTTATTGTTTAGTGATAAGAAAATACTAATGTGAAATCCATTGCATTAGTTAAAAATGGGGTAGGAATGTGGGAGCCAGATAAAATGTTTCCATGTGTTTCAATTTTTTCCGTGATTGAATTAACAGAATTACAGTCATCTGTGTACATAGCATGTAGAGTTGAATCTTGAGGTAGTACATCAGATTATGATCCTTGTAACCTGAGTGCTTGAGGCAAAGACCGTGACAGGACAGTTATTGAACACTGAATTTTATCAGATGTAAGACTATATATTCTTGTGTCATTATATGTGTTGAGAAAATTGAATATTCATTTTCTTAAGACCCCTGGTAATTTAAATTTGTTTTCCTGATTGTTTTTTAAGTAAAATGGAGGGGAGAAATGTAGTTGGGATTTCTGGGTATGATGCATTCAGAATAAACAGAGGCTTCATACCCATAGGCTGGATGGTTTGACTTGCTTTTTCGCATCACTTTTGACAGTACTGGGAAATTCAGCTGAAAATCTGATATTACATAAAGTTTCCATGGAATGTAGATAAGCTGAGGGATTTCTTCACCTTAATTTGGAAGCTAATAGATTAATGATTAAATTGCCACAATTTTGTAAGCGTGGGAAGAAAAATCTGGGCTCAGATTTAATTGCAAGAGCTGCCATTAAAATTACAATATTAAATAAAGGTCACTAAAACTGTAATAGATTTTTAGATAAATAAATTCTTTTTACTATACCATTATCACTGGATATAATATATATATTAGTGCTAATTATAAACTGTTATTAAGAATTCTGTAGAGAAACAATGTGTCAAAACTCTAGGGAGGAAATGTAGGGGCTTCCATGGCGATTACATGAATTAAAGTAAGTCTATGTCCTGACATTATCAAGGATGTATTTGTAAACCTACAATGTCATGTCTGGAGTGTACCCTAAATTTACCTAGACTTTTGTGTCTTTATGTCTATCCGGATAAAAGCCATCTGTGTGACATCTGTGGATTACTAGACAAATGTAAAAGCTTTAAACAGCTTCATAGCTCCCTTTGGGTATTATTTTAGTAGAAAAGAATCACACTGGTCTTTAAGTAAATGCTAAGTATGTACCCCCGCAATTTCACAAGTTGAAACACGCGTGTCACATGTTGTAGCATTTGAAATATACAGAGAAGGAATGTTAGACCATTTCTGGTTGATGCTGAATCTTCAGGCTTTCGTCTGAGACACTGCACCTCTCCAGAGTTGCCTTTCCATGCCCTCCCTTCCTTGGTGGGGGTTAAAAGTTTTCTGGGTTAGCAGATACTGCATTTCCCACTTGTGTCACACCCTGTCTAGGTTAGGGATGACCAGATGGTGCAATACGATCACAGCACTGTGCTGTGACAATTCTCTGCTGATTGATTGAGTTTTACAAACCCAGTTAAAACTGCTCCTTTTCAAGTTTAAATGTGATCTTTAGAAATTTTAAGTATGCTGTATTGTGTTAAATTTATAATTCTACTTCTTGCTGCTTATGATTTTCAAGTTTTTATATGGCCTGAACTCAGGCTTACTTAATTAGATTTCTGTCTTAAATCTTGGCACATTTATTGTCAGTTCCTCTCCTGTCCCCCAAAACACACCCCAGTAATTTTATCAACCACTTCTTTCAGCTCTTTGGGCTTATGAAATATACTATTTTTGAACTTTAATCTTATTCTTGAAAGATGTGCTTATTAGTGAATTATCTAGAAGTTTCTGGGAATATTTCTGTAGTTTTTTGTCCAAAAATTTCCAAGATGGCTTTCAAAGAAGTTCTGGTATGCTATTAAGATGACAGTGCTTTTTTTAAAGTTCCTTGGGGATTTTGTACTTCAGTTGTTCCAACTAGCACTTGAATGCCTTGGTTTGATTACTGCTTCCTTGGTGTTGATTAAGCTGTCTGTGATTCTAGTGGGGTGTATGTTGGGGGTTTTTGTTCGATGTAAGATTTCTTTTTGCTCTTACATTCACACTTTTGAAGTTGGGTCCCAGAGGCTCATTTTCAGACAATCCATCCATGTCTTGGCCTCTCCAGGAATTTCTTGCTTGGGAGAGGAAGTGACACTGCCAGTTGGGGCAATTACATCTAGTAAGCACTGGGTGGTTACAGGTTTTTGGGCAAGTCATTGAACCTGCTAGGGAAGTGACTATAGCAAAGCCCTCTGTACAGGGAATGGGCACAGTAGGAAAATCGTTATGTGGTTACAGCAGTTTTGGCTGCAGTGGTTCTTTTTTCTCTCACCTGCAGTCAGTCAGATTTGATGTTAACATGAGATGCTAGGAAACAGCAAAATTAGATATTTGCTTCCTGTTGCATGTTTTCCTTATCAGGGCCAAGGGGGAGGAACAAACATGGACACAAAACTTTCTTGCTACTTTGTTTGGTTAAAGCCTTTTCTGTTAACTCTGATATCCTAGGAAGATCCCTAAAATACATTTTAATCTTATGTGTTATTTTATTGTTCTTCCATAATTACATGAGATATTGCTTCAGAGTTAGACATTTTCATCCTCTACGTGAATATGTTCCCTGCTATATTAGGGTGGTTAAAGAGAGCATTGTAGTGTACAAAAAGGTGAAGGGTTCCTTCTGAATACACTGTATCTAAATTAATTTCACATCTACTGTCTTCATCAGGAATGCTCATCTTTAGTTCTTGCATACTTCAGAGAGGCTTTATGGAGTTGTGTTGCTCCAGAGAAACTGCCTACACTGGGAAGGAAATGTATCTGATGGATATTAATCACTAGATAGCTTTAGAGGTCATTGCTGAGGTGCTGAACTGGCAGTAGAAGCCATGTGGAACTGTTGAGATGATCTTAGCATCTTTAGCATGAGACTAAAGGCTTGTTGCATTCTCTTTTGCAGCTGACACTGGATTGTCTTGTTCTTCACATCTGAATTTAATTCAAAATACAGTAAATAAAGATGAATCAAGTACAAAATGCTGACTACTCCCTGCAATGATCACTTCGTCAAAGCTACTGCACTTGTCTGATGTCAAATAATGGTTTGAGATACTTTGGGGTAGTGGTCTAGCAGATGAAGGAAGTTTTTGAGTTTGGTGCTTTTCAAATCTTGAAATTGCTGAGGGTGGATTTTAGTTTGTTGTATTAAACTGTGCAATGGACTTCTCAAGACAAAAGGCTCTAGAGTTCTCAAGGTTGAGAGGAGAATATGGTCGTATTACCTGGACCTCATTGTAGTTCTTAGATATTTTTCTTTCTCTGTCTTCACTAGGCTTCCCTCTAACTTTGTGTGTTAATTTTCTACGTGTCCTATTATTAATAATGTGTCACTACAGAGAAGTCTTGCTAAAGTGTCTGCTCTGAATGAATCAGCATGTGACTTGCAGGGTGCAAATTTAGAGAATCATTGCATTCCTATACCTGGATTAGTCCTGCTTCCAGTCAGACATTGTTTAGGGTGACAGATGCTGTGTCAGAATAGTATTGTCAGTGCAGAGAGACTTGTGGGTTGATAACACTGTACGTTCAGTGAATGTGGGTGATAAGACCTCAGAGTGGGGATGCAGTCTCTTAAAGAATAAAAGCCAGTTTGTTTGGAAGTAGCAGCGTATCTGAAATGAGATTAGTATTTTTGTGGACTTTCCAACAGTCCTCGATGGAATTTGTCTTGAGGTTCTTAATAATCTTTTGAAATATGTTATTAGAATGCAGGATTGTGATGTCAGGAATGAAAACTTACTTGGACCTTAATTTGCTGCCTTTTTGCCTTATGTGTGTGCATTTATCTATCTGATGCATCCAGCAGAAATGAAAGTAGCATGTAAGAAGTGTGTCCTCTTAATACTTACTGACTTTGAATTCCATTTTAAAAGCACAGTTGTCTAGTTAATTTGTGAACATCTTGATTTTTACGGGGGGAAAAAGTGAAAAATACGCATAATTTAATAAGTGTAGAGAGAAAGCAGAAAAAACCATTTCTTAAACAAGAACAGCAACTAGATTGTTACATTGACTGTTTTCTTGCTGCCTTTTGTGTACTTTCTGATCTGAAAGTTTTCAGGAGCTACTAAATTATAACACATGTGAGGAATAACTGTTTACCTTTTTTTCCCATGCACATTTATGAACCTGGAGAAATTTTCATCAAGCTGGATACTTATTCAGATTTTTTTTTTAGTGCTGAGCATTCTGTAATGCGACTGTGCACCAGTATGATCTCTTAAGAAATTGGTGTTGCTTTGGACACTGTATTTTGTGCTTTGTCATGTTGATAAGGATTTCTACTGTCTCTGTGTTCTCAGGAGACCTTAGGGATAACAAAACATTTCTCTTCCCCCCTCCCCCCTCCAATGATAGTTTTTTCCACAGTGATAAAAATGCAAGGTTTTGGTGTCAGAAATTTAGAAGTTGCTTATCCAGACTGTGTTTATTGGAACATTAGCAAGGGTTTAGGGAAGAACATCCCTGTGCTCTAAAAGTCTACTGAATTAATCTAAAACAGACTTTAGACTTTGTTCCCAAGTGTTGCTTGAAACAAAGGGGCCTTCTTTCCTCTCAGGTGGAAAGCTTGTTTCCCCGAAGTATCATTGTTGCCATAACAGTTGATGGCTTGTGCTGTCCAAGTCTTAAGCATCCAAGCTGGATTTAAAGTTTCCAGCAGTGAGAGATAACTAATGCTATTATGTGCCTTCTCACTGTGTGGTGGAGGTGGGGTGAAGGGACAATCTCTTTGCTCTCTCTTAAGAGTGGGTGACTTCCCTTTGGTTTCCAGAGGGACAGTGCTGTACTGAGCGGCTGTGCCAACAGGGTAAGGCTTCTCCTATTTGTTTCCTTCAACAATTTTGGGCTTTCTGCAAGGGAGCAAGAAACTTGCTAGGGAAAGGCAATATAACTAAATGTGTAAGTTAAATGATTAAATATTTAATAAAAGTTCCTTTGCCCTCTGCCAATATATCTTCTCTAGAGCCTTTGTAATGCATTTCTGTAAGTAACAGTCCCATTTAAACAGCCATATGTTAAAACTTCATGTAAGTTTACTGTAATAAAATTGCTTCCTGCTTATATGGCAGGGAAAAGTACTCGGCTTGCTGCGTTTTCTCTGATGTACATCAACAGAAACAGCTAGTTATCTACAGCGTGAGTCTTTATTTTCATTTGTGCTTGGCATTTTGGCTTTAGTTAATGGTTTACAAGACAGTTAAGGCTAAATATAGATAGATGCATCATTTTTAAAGTATACTATTTGCTGTGCTTACTGTGTTCCAAATGTAGTGTAAAGAAGTAGAAAAATTCCACGTGGTTCAAGTTCAGCAGTCACTCTCCTGTGCCTGCTTTAACTGTCTAGCTGTATTAGCTGCTTTTGTTAATCTAAAACGCTCTTGCTATTTTAGGAGATGCCTACGTAACACACGTTGCCAGCAATTGCACTAAATACTTCACTGCTGAACCAGTTGCTCAGGTACCCAGCCTGTCTCTGTTGCTATGGGAGATTGGAAGACTATTACTGTGCCGGTGCTGTCATCAGGTAAACTGGTAATGTTTTGAATTTAGTCGATTTACTGATTTTTACTAGTGATGTTATAGCAGCTAAAGAAGGAGACTGCAGTTTTGTGCATTACCTATTTGAGTAGGAAAACAGCATGGTAAATAATACATAGTACAAACAGTGCTTTGTCTTGGATTAAGTCCTTACAGAAATGCTAATGTAAAATACTCATACATATATGGAAACGTTTTAAGAACTTTCAATCGTAATTTGTTTTTTTATAATCACACCTATCAATGTACCTTGTGTTTTCAGAGATTTCTTTACTTGTTCTATATTCTTTTGCCTCATAAATTGGTTACAATTTGTTAAAGGAGTAAATATTTTCTTGCCCATTTCTGCCTGGTGGAAGAGTAAATTACAGCATATCCTTAATGAGACTAATGATACCATACATTCTATAAGGTTTTACTGAATGCACATCTCTTGCACCTGTGTTGTAGTAAGTCAATAAAAAGGAAGTGTGGTCAGTTTTTTCTTGATGGATGAGTAAAATTTGAAAGATACGATACTTTAAATGTTACTGAGTCTAAATCTTCAGTGGAAGTTTATCTTTTTTATATATTGTGAATTGTTTAATGTCATTCTAGATGAAATTCTGAGCTCTAGAATCTAAATTTCTGTAAATAATAACTTGAATACATAAGGATTTGATTTTGTGATGTGTTAAAATAATAGCCCTGATTTCTTTCTTAATGTTTAACTTCTAGATAGCAAAAATATACTTTCATATACCTCAGAAAAAAAGATATCTCCTACAAGCATGAACTCACAAGTGCTACGCTTGTCACTGCCTTCGTCCAAAAACATGCACAGCTTTTTGAGTGCCTTCTGCACAGAAGAGAATCTTGAACAGAGTATATCCTATATTGATAGGGTAAGCCAGATCTTCTTGTTTATTGGAGGTTGTGTGCAGGTGACAATCAATTGTGGTAAAAAAGGGATTGACTGGATTAAGAAGACTTCTTCCTCAGTGCTCAGAAGCTGATGTTGGTGGGAGGTAGGATTCAGGTTTTTCCCCTTCATACAGGATTTCACCTGATACTGTCTTTTGGAGAATTGTGGGAGATAGATCCAGTTATTGATCTCATTTTCCCCCCCTCCCCCCTTGTCTTTTACCAGGAATTAACAACATTGGGCTTTCCTTCTATTTATGCGGAGTCCAAAGGAAAAGAATTAAATTTAGTATCTATCATAAATTGTATGAATGAATTGCTTGTACTGCAGCACAAGAACCTTCGAGCTCAGGAAGAAGTAGAAATGCAGCATATGAAACTGGGAAGTGATATGGATCACTTACAGAACTGCTATGCTAAGTTAAAGGTAGAAAACAAAATCATTCCACTAGTATTACATAGCTGTCACATTAATAGCAAGTCCTTTTCTGTTTGGTTTTTTTTTCTCTCCAGTACAAATTTGCAGTTCTGTTTTGGGGTTTTTTGAAGTATTTTTCTCCAAGTGAAAATGCCTTAAAGTTAATGAAGTTTGAGTTAATAAGAGAACTTCTAATCACTTACAGTTTTAGCCTCCTTTTTCAAGGAAGGGGGAAGAGAGTTTTAATTGAGAGTGTTACTGTACACTTTGGGTGAAAATGTTAAATATTTTGGTTCCTATCTTTTAGTATTGCTTAAAAGGATATGCCCAGCTCTGAAAGATAAATTCCCAATGTAATTGTAACAAGTAAAAGCACAGATAACTCTTCTAGTGCATTACAGGGTTTTTATCAGTCTTTTTCCATGTGTTTTGTTTTGTTGTTGGATTCCTTGAACGTCCAACTACAAAGTCTCTTTGTAAGAATTGTTCAGAAGCTGTTGTCAAACCAGAAGTTACTAAGCTTAATTTTATCACAAGACAAATGCATGTTCAAGGCCAGTCACTGTGGAGTAGATGATATATTGGAAGTTCATGGGTGCACTTGTATGTGCAGTCATATTAGAAAAGACATGATTTTCTCTAAATTCTGTCAAGAAAATAAAATATAAAAGAAGAAAATTTCAGTGCTTTTTTAGGCTTGCTTTTCACTTGGGCTTGTCACCACTATCTCATTGAGAAATATTACTGTAGATTTTCAAAATCATAGTAGTCCTTCTGCTGAGATTGGTCATTCATGTAGAAGGATTTTTGATGACCTAAAAAGTAATCTGTAACTGCACTGATTTTTATACAAACACTATAAAATGTTAGGTTCTAGAGCACTCCAGTTGCTTTCCCTAGATGAATAGCTTTATGGGGAGAGAGGGAAAACTTGTTTGTACTACATGAATCCTAGGGTATTTAATTTGGTTGTGAGCCTGTGAGGTTTCTCCTGTAGATTCTTTCAGATACCATACAGCAATTCTCTTGTCTTCCACTACTGTGTTACCTGTATTTCACTGTGGTTTGTTTAGAAGTTCTTGTTGCTTAAATGTATCTACACATTCGTACTTCACTACACATATGAAGGAAAAGCTTATATATAGTATTTGGCTGTCATTTAAGCTGCCAATTTCAGGTCTGAGTCTCATTTGCAGACAAAACTTTCTAAAATGCTAGTTTTGCATTGTCTGTTATAATGAGATCATCTGTCTAGCCTTCTCTGTATATGTGAAATGTTCCATTTGCATTGCTATGGTCACAGTCTGTATATTTGTGTCAATTGTACCCTTGATGATTCAACAGAAATGTTCCAGTAAAACTGTAGTTCCAAATTCATGCAGGTTGCTTAGTATCCACCTCACTCTCACAGTACAGATATGCTTACAGAATCCTGACTTAATGGAAAAGTCCTAACTGAAAAAGATAATACCTGTTAAACACCAAGCCATATCTCAGGTGAAGTGGTTTTGCAGTTTGGTTAACATGGCTTGTTTGTTTTGGTTGGTTGGGTTTGTTTAAAACCTTATGCTATTAATTCTTATTGATGCTGAACTATCAACACTTTTTCTAGGAACAGTTGGAATTATCTAAAAGGGAAATAGTTGGGCTTCAGGAAAGAGACAGACAACTGCAAAGCAAGAACAGAAATTTGCACCAGTTACTTAAAAATGAAAAGGATGAAGTGAGTTGTTTTGTACATTAACACAAATCATTACATAGATATTGAAGATTTTTTCTTTTTTTTTTGCACGGCGTCTTCTAATTGCTCACTTTGAATGTGTATTTTTTGTTGGTAAATGTTGTCTTTCAAGGTGACTGGCATGTTGCATATGGATAAATAGGTCCTGTAAGGGATAGGTCCATCCAAGTTACAACAGTAGTAGAGAGTACTGCAGAAATGCAGATGTGAAAATTCTGAGATTTTCTGTACATCTTTATCTTAGAATGTTCAGAAATACCAAAAAGTAGGAGGGGCAACAGGATGCAGTCACTTATTCAAACATTTATGTATAGAGGCTTTTGGGGTTTGGGTTTTTTTATTATAGAGGGGAGCAAAAGACTGAAGAGAAGGGAGGTGGGGGGAAACCCAGCTCAAAACCACAGTCTCATTAAACTGAAATATGTTGAAACAATCAAGATCAGAAAACACTTTGACATTCATGTTTGGGATTTCGTTTTGACTTCTTAGTTTGGGATTTGTTTCCTGTATGCTCCTTCCCTAGCATTGTACTTCACATGGTTCCTATGTTTTTGTGAATGTGACTCCTAAGTTTCTGTGAATGTTCTGTGTTCATAAACATATTCATACAGTTGGGAATCACAGCACTAACTGTATATAGTGGACTTCCTAAAGTTCCAACTTAAGATATTGAATGTGCTGCATGTTTGTAAGGTTAAATCAGAAAACTAAAAAAAACCCGAACAAGACAACCTAGGAATTGATAGTACATGTCAAAAATTTGCTTTATGATGTTTTAATGTTCTTTTAGACCAAATGGAATAGTATTTTTCAATGTGGTGCTGCCCCAAGGAGGAGGAGTTCATTTTTTCTAGTGTGAGACTAACAAGCATGCCACAGAATTGGCGTAAACCTAGATCCTGAACATGAATTACTGAAAGTAAAGATACATCCCATCTCTGTTCAATAAAGGCTGTAAAGGTTATGTGACTTCTCAGAACATGAGTTCAGTTGTACTTCAGAGGAATTATAGTATTATAATCTGCTGCTTATGATGTGAGTTTCTCCTGAAAAGAAACTACTTTTCCTGAGATAAGTTTGAGATCAGAATCCATTGGTTGGGAGAGCAGAAGTACAGTTTAATGGAAGTGTTGTTTTGCCTCATGTATTTTGGTTTTCTGAAGAAATTTGTGGTTATACTTTAGTTGAAGAAACAGTTTTTTTGTGGCATTGCTTTTAGGTTCAGAAGTTACAGAACATAATTTCAAGTAGAGCTACACAGTACAATCATGATATGAAGAGGAAAGAGAGAGAATACAACAAGTTAAAGGAACGCTTACATCAGTTAGTCATGAATAAAAAAGACAAAAAGATAGGTAAGTAGCTCTTTGACTTTTACCACAGCAAAATTAGCATATTCTGTATGTTAACCAGAGCCAATTTTAAGTATTTTTATCATTAAAGGCAATGCATCCCTCCTGCAGTTTTTTATGTGTATGTTAGAATGTTAAAGAAAAGATGTAATATTTCATGTTAACTGACTGTGTAAGTCTTTTCAATATTGTGTTGCATGAGATCACTTACAAGCACAAACCAAATGCTGATCTTTATGAAATGAGGTGGGGGTGTTCTGTTTGGTTTTTGTTCCTTACTAAGGAAAACTTATTTGGGATAAATTCCTATGCTAGAGCCATCTCTGCTCTATTTTCTTGCTACTGTTGCTATCACAAGATTTTGGATAATGTCATAAACACTGTATTGTTCCAAGCAGTTGCCATCAGGAAGGCACACTGCATGAGCTTTTTACACTGGAGATACTACACTCTGCTTGTGGTTAGCACAAGTAATGAGAAGTTTTAGAGAGGAAATAACACAAGGCAGATGAACCATCCAGTACTATGGGACATGAGGAGAAATCTGAGTCCTTGTATGTCGTACTGCCCAAAAATTGTGTTCAAGATGTTCATCAGTGCTATTTACCATAAATAATACAGTTTTTGTCAAAAATGGCTGAAAATGGGTACTGTAGTTAGGTATTAAAAAATGTACCTTTTGGTTCATATATCTGGCCTTAAACTATTTATATAACGTATCTCCAGTGGAAGGGAAGTCCTGCTCTTGTCCACCTGCCACCCCCAAACTCAGCTGTTTGCCAGCTGTAGGGCATGTTTTAGTAAGCTGATTTAGTTCAATAAACCAGAAGAAAACTATTCATGTTGTTTCCAAGATGGTTCTCTGCTGATTTAGTTTTCTGAAAGTCCTCATGGGGAAGCCAAACCAGGTTAGAACAAAGTAGGAGGAACGCTTATTTTGGCTGCAGAAACTCTTAGAATCAGTTCAGTAAGCTCTAGAAACTTCACCCTGAGGTCAGCAAAACTTAAGCATTCTTGACTTCAGGTGGCTACTAGTACTAGTTCAAATATCAGTGAGGTGAAAGTAGCAGTGTTTTAAAACTAGTTACTAGCGTGGGTCACTAATCTGTAGTCATATATTGGGTTTGGGTTTTTGTTGGTGGTGTGGTTGGGGGTTTTTGATTTTATTTTTATTCAAATGTGAACAGAGAAATTTCTTTGTTTTGAGGAATATCTCATGAAACATTAATAAGTTCCTTACCCTAAACAGGAGATAAAACAAGTGTTATTGCCAGAATGAGCATAGAGTTGATACATTGATATAAAGGTTGAAATAGGGATGAAGGTGTCATTAAGAAATGCATATAAAAGATAAGACAGGATGAAAATACATCCTCCTGAATTTCCAAATGCAAAAACTTATCTCTTTTTCTTTGGTTGTTATTTTTGCTTTAAGCAGGGCAATGTGGTTTCATATGGGTCTGAAGACTGAGGGAGCTATTTGAGTAATGTGATCTCTTTATAACAACTACATATAAATGCGATGTCATCTAAATCTTTATATATTTGCATATTGTTTCACACTTTGAAATATCCTTTTCATTTGTAGCTATGGAAATTCTAAATTGTGTTGGTAGAGCTGATGGGAAGAGAGGTGCATGGAGGACTGATAAGACAGAAGCCAGGTAGTTGTCTTAGAACAATCTTACTTGAAGCATGTATTAGGGCTGTTATGTTGTTACTGTAAGATTATTTCTTCCAGAAACGAAGAAGAAATGTACAAAGTTCTGTTAAGTGATTATGAACAACGCCAAAAACAGCTTTTACTGGAAAATGCTGAGCTAAAGAAAGTTCTTCAGCAAATGAAGAAAGATATTATTTCACTTCTTCCACCACAGAAACAAAAGCCTAAAGAAAAGTCTGAAGATGGGCTGGTAAGTATTCTTCAGTTAAAATTAAATCTCCATGGTAGTTTGGTATAGTGCTGGAGTAATTTGATAGTTATTAAAAAAAAAAGTAAACCTCTTATGAGACTTGCAGTGGATTGCACATCATGTGCTTTGCTTAAAATTCATCCTTGATAAATGTCTGCTCTCTGTGAACAACACACAGTATATTCTTTCTAGTCAGTCAATGAAAAGCTTGAAAATATTCTTTGAATGAGTTTTAGATGTAGTAGCTACTGGTATGTAATTCTATATTGCAGTGCATATTGGATTTCGCCTGCCTGGGGGTTTTTGTTTGTTTGTTTCCAGATTTTAAGTATTTCTTTACACAGGATATATTTCTGGAACAGTTTACTGCCATGGCTGTGTAGAAAAGCACTAGATTCTCTCTGTCCACTTCTTTGTACGGTGTGAATAAACTCTTTTTAACTTGACTGGATTACTTGCCCCTGTACTGAGGCAGCTGCTGCTGAAGTCTGACACCAGAACTCAGCAGTCTGAACCTGTCTAGCTTGAAGATGTGAGAGTGAGTGAGTCTTGCTAGCTGACCCACTGTCTGTGGTGGGGTTCTGGCCTGGATGGAAAAATGTTTCCTTTATTGTAAGGGTTTTCCTTCTCTTCAGTAAATTTAATCTATGCACATATTTGGAAGGGTGAAGTGGTTTGCAGCTTCTTATTTCTGTTTCTACAGGTGCTGTCAGACCAGGAAGAAGATATTGGAGAGTTAAATAAAGAGAATATGTGGGAATTATCTTGTGAAACTGTGCGAGAACAGCTTACCAACAGCATTAGAAAACAGTGGCGAATGTTGAAAAATCACGTTGAAAAGCTGGATAACCAAGGTTGATGTTTAACTGCATTATGTGCTCATATAAAATACGTTTTTTAAAAAGTAATGCAGATGTGGAGCTTTGAAATAATTGGATGCAAAATACGTAATTCCCTCTCAGGAGTCTTGTCTTGCCGCATCTTCTGAGACCTCTTGTGGCATTCTAAAACAAACTGACTGATGGTATGGTGCTGGACTCTCCTCATTTCCAGCTGTTAAACAGCATTAAGACAGCTAAAAATATATAAAATTCTTTCCTAGTATTATTTTCCCATGCAAGTAAATGCAGCCATTACCACAGGGATGTTTGCTGTCAAGAATAAGATTGAGAAGGTCAGGCATGCAATTGCAAATAAAGGAGCAGATGGCCTTTGAGAGTATCTTTACACACTAGAAAGGATTTCAGGAATGCTTGTAATACTTTATTTGGTGTAACTAACTGAAAAATAAGCATCGGGAAAAATGTTACAATTATTTGCTCTTTTGGAGTCATCTTCTAGGCTTTTACCATTTATAAGGATGACCATAGTATAGCCCTTTAGGATTCTGTTGTGTGTTCAAATACTGGCATCAGGGGATCAAAACTTGGCTTATTACAATCATTGTGATTTAGCTATGCATTAAATTAAATAAACCAGTATGTAATTTTACAAAATACAACCATGCCTGTAATTCATTCCCTTACTGGAATGAAAACATGCATCTAATGTTTGTTAGATCTGTTTCTCCTTCACAGGACTTGAAGGAAAAGGCTTTCTTTTTATATCTGTGATAAATATAGTTACTGTCATATTTTTATGAACACATAAGCCTTTCAAAAATGGTCTCAGGAGAATGGGCTAACAGCATGTCAGTGAAAAAAGTCTTTAGTTGTCTTGAGTTTTCTTTTAAATGACTGCTGCAACAAGCGAGGATTTTGTGTAACACTTATTGCAATGTAGATGGTTGATTTACCTTGGGGGACATGAAACATTCATGTTTTCATTGCTGGTGTTTTTTCTGAACTGGATTTGATGGATAATTACATGTGTAGCACCAATTTTGGATCTCTTGTCTCTGATAGAAATGCTGTGGAGTACACTGTGTGTCTGTCTTTCAGGATGAAGAAAATAGTCTAAAACTTTTTGCTCTTCCTGGGAGTCTCTGATATGGGGTGTTGGGGCTTTTTAAAATTTGTTTTTAATATGCTTCTTTCCCCTTTAGTGTTGCGTGGTCATTCAGGAGCTTTGAATGAAAAAGATGTCATTTCAAGAGAAGACCATGAGCTAGAAACTGAAAAGCTAGAGTTAGAGATTCAGCACTGTAAAGAAATGATCAAAACTCAGCAACAGCTCTTACAGGTAGTAGGCTTTATTTTTTCTTATTTTTCTCATTGAATCCAAGTGTGTTTTACTTAATGTGACACTTTTGTTGCCTGTGAGCCTTTCTCCATTTCTTGATAATGCTTTTAAATTAAAATAACTTAGTGGGTTATATGAGTATAGGTGTGCTAGTGGCTTGGTTGATAATTTTGTGAATTTTTAATCCTGGTAGGAATAATTTTGGGGGCTAAACAAAGGTGAGGCAGCCTGAACAGGGACATTTTAACTGCTATCTGAAATTTGCCCCCACTCTCCACCAACTTGATATTTACTGCATTGTTTCCATATTAAACTTCAACCATTTTTCTGATAAATCTGAACCTGTGGAGATAGTGTACCTCTTCAGTCACTCCCCAATTGACATTTGTCCTTTGTTGCTTTATGTCTACAGCAACAGCTTACATGTGATGATGACACCACTCTGTTACTACAAGACTGCTATTTGTTGGAAGAAAGAGAGCGTCTTCAGGAAGAATGGAGATTATTTCGAGAACAAAAAAAGAATTTTGAGAAGGAACGAAAAAGTTTTACAGAAGCTGCCATTAGATTAGGACTTGAGGTATTAGAAAAGGGAGCTCCTATGGAAGATGAATTACAAGTCTTTTTTATACATGCTGAAGTGCAGCCATGCAACAATATCTGTTTCTGATGACTGTAGAGAAGGGTCATTGCCATACTGGATAAAACATATCTTTGGTCGTTCTGGAAGATCATTCTCTTGGCAATTCAAAAAGCTAAGGTTTTTGTGTGTGTTGGAAAATACAGTTTCTGCAGCTGGAACTGAGCCATCTTTGTTTCAGGTTTTGAAATATCTTAAGTATTTCCAAAATCAGTAATTTATTAACTAAATCCCTTAGATACTGCTTGAGTTTCATTTCCTACAAAAGTAAGGCCTATGCAAATTTCAGACAAATTTGGTTGAATTTCAAAAGGCATTTGTTTTCTAAACTTTTTTGAAAACCAGTGACTTCTGCAAAAACACCAAGTAATTGCTATGTTTTCCTTAGTAGGGTCATTATCTGTTCTGTTTTTGTAGTTAAGATGGCCAGTAAGCACAGATACTGGCAGTCAGGATAGATGTGTCTGTAAATGAGCTCTAGCAAATGTGCTTTGGTCTAGCCCATAGTTAGGGTCAAAAATGTGAAGGGGCTTACGAGTTTGGCAGGGAAAGGTCATGATGATATGACTGTGAAACCAGGATGGTACAGATATGACAGGAAAAAAGCCATTGAAGGAAAAAAGAAATGGACTTTATTTCTTACAGAACTGCTTGCTTTGATGTGCAGAGCAGAAAGTTGGAGTGGGATGTGATTAAAATTTATAAAGCTGTGGATTCAGTTTGAGCAGACGAAAGCACTACTGTTGTTCACCAAATCCCTCAAGGTTTAGAGGGAACTCTTAATTTTGAAATTAAGTCATAAACTTACGCAAAAAGGTACCCTTTTTTTCAGTTAGGTTGTTGACTTCTGGATTTTTTTCAAAGGAGAGTGTAAAGGCAATGAATACCATCAAGTTCAAAAAGCAGTTGCCTGAGCTTATGGGCAACACAGTCACAGATAATAAAAGTGGGACACAAAGGGTGTCTTTCAGCATCTATAATCAAATGGTTTTTGGGAATGGGAACTTGTGAGGGAATGCACTGCAGAAAGAGGCCTTGTTCATAAATAGCATCTCTTGCAGCCACTGGTGGAGACAGGATACGGAGCTAGCTGGACAACCTGTCTGACCCAGAATATAAAATACTCTAGGTTTTACTTAGGATACTGGGATAGTAGTAGTTCACATGGTAACAAATACTGACCCTGATTTACTTAATTTTATTTGCATTTTAATGAGTTAGTTGATTTCATGTTGCACATTGAATTCTGCTTTAAAAGTCATGAGTGATAATAAACAATAATTGTTTGTCTGGAAATGTTTAGGACCACATTGCAGCATAAGCGTAACTGCTCGTGCTTCAGCTTGTCAAAAGGCTGAAGTATGGAATGAGAAGCAATGCTGTAAGCTTTGTAGGTGTTTGTGAAAGTTTGCGTTGGAGTTCGGCTTCCTCTGTTTTTTCTACTGACATAGAATAAGAGCATCCTGTTTCACTGATGGTGTTTGGAGATGAAGCAGCTTGTTGCTGGATTCCAGAGCCGTTGGATCTCTTGGAAGCTGTCTACTTGGCATTATTTTCCTTTCCTGTCCTCACAGGGGCTGGAAAGTGAAACAAGCATTTTTTTTTTTTTTTTTTTTTTCCCAGTTTTAATCAGAAGCAATCAGTGCTATTTTCAATGTAATTTTTCCTATTTAGAAGGTTTAAGCAGTAATCATTCCTGGCAGCTGCCTTGGATGAGGGCTGCCTCCAGCAGGTAGTGCTGCACTGAGGGGGGAAGGGGAGCATAGGAGGTGGTGTCGCTGGGGTGTAGAGCAGTAAAGTGAAAGGATTACTTAGGCCTCTGTGGCACAAACCATGGGACTTGGCTTGTAAGTGCCTCCTCAGCCAATCCTTGTTGGGCTCAAAAGCTGGCTTACAGACAGTCTTTTCTGTGTTAAGCTGCTGGCTCTCCTTAGTGACATGGACCTGTTACAGCTTTGGCTTTCTGAAACACAACAGCATCAGTTTAATGTGGGCTAGGCTTGTTCCTGTGGTCACAAGTGTAAACTGTCATTTCTTTTCTTAGAGAAAGGCATTTGAAGAAGATAGAGGAGCATGGCTGAAACACCAGTTCTTAACTATGACTGCTGATTGCAACAATCCAAATGCAACAACTCCAAGTGCCTTCTTAAGAAGTGAGTATTTGGTTCAAACTAATGTTCTTGCACAATTTCTTTTTCTTCCTTTCAGCTAGAAGTTGCAACTATGAACAAAACCAAAGCATCTCAAGGAAAACTTTACCATGTATCTGTGTGCCCCGACATGTCAGGGCAACGGATGGTTCAGAATTTCCTTTTTAAAAGGGAATTGTAACTCTCTTCCTGATAATTAATTATGTGGTGAATTTATATTTGTGAAACAATCTGGTGAATATCAAATACCTGACAGCACAGCAGGTAACTTTCAGGTGCTTTCATAAATACTGTAGAACATGTAATCATTCTGGTATTCCACTTCATATGAAAGCTTTGGAATCTAAATGTGAGAAGGGCTTGTTCTGGCCCTGCTAAGTTTGCCATGTCTTTCCATTGACTTGAGTGATGGTTAAGTTCATGTAAACGATAAGACATTTAACTTCATTTTGATTTTGTTTTCTATATTCTGACAAGTTTGGAGGTTTTCATGTTGGTGTTAGTTACTGTCTGTGCATGCTGGAGAAGTCCTTACTTAAGGAATAAAAAAGCTTTATCAATTGTAAAGTGAGAAGCTACATTTGAGTGACTTCATGTGATTACTTGCAGCGGTGGCTGTCTATGCAAATGCTGCATTTTCAAATTTAGAGTCCTAATTTTAACATAACTTCATGCAATGGCATTACATAGACTTCTAAAATTTTATCCCAGGTCTGTAACAATAAGATTTGTTATTATAACTCTGCCTTAAGGTATTTGTGTATTTTTTTTTTTTAAAGCAGAAGACACAAACATTTGAAGGACTTGCTTGTTTCCAGTGGACTGCAGTTTAACTGTTGATGTGTCTCTCTTAGGTTCTGAGCCAGACACTCGTTTAGTGAAGTCTGCATCTCGGCAAAGAAAACCTCCCTCTGTGTTGAGTGCTCCTGTTTCAGCAGAACCTTGCCAGACATTTCAGTATATTGCACAAAACAGGTTTGTGAAACAATGTTGTAGATGGTTTCTAGAGTGCTGAATTCTATGTAGAGCAGAGCGTAATCTAAAGTTTACAGTTGGTATATAACAAAGGATATTAATCATATCATAAAAAGAGTACTCTGTTTCCTTTCAAAGCATTATTTATTGGCATTGTAACTTCTTTTTTCTGCTTCCAGTGTTGCATCAGAAAAACCTGCTGCAGATAACATGCCAAATCTGTGGGTGGAAAGTGATGACAAAGAAGAAATTGAAGAATGCACAAAGTCATGGGAAGACTCTGGAGTTGGCACTCTGCTATGTAGAAACTTGCACATGGAACAGCTGCCTTAGACTTCCTAGGGTGGCCTGCTGGGTTTTTTTGTTAAAGACTTGTTCATAAACATATCATTCTAAATGAAACAGAATGCTGTGAGTTTGATCATTCTTCTAGAGGATTATGTGGTGATCTGAATTGTGGTGTGTTTCTATGTGTGTGCACATGGCTTTTATTTTTTAGACCATTTTTTGCCTCTTTCTTGCAACTCTTGGGAAAAAAATTAAAAATATATAAAAGCTTTGATATTTTTCTAGTAACAGAAGCTCTAATTCTGGAATAAAGCAATGGTCTGAAACTTTGACTGTAATGAAATACTGGATCTTAATGTGACCTTTCATCACAGGCAGAGATAGCACTTTTAGAAATTGTTTAATTATTGGAAACATTCATTTATGTCTCAAGTGTAACTGGCATTAAATCCTCTTTTGCCTCGACTTGAATGTACAGTATACTGTAGATTTTTAACAAAACAGGTTCTATATTTATTGTGTGATTTGAAAATACCTCTTTGATATCTCAATGATTTAAAGTGCAAAATCTTTATATATTTGTAAATAGAACAACTGGTTATGCTGAGAAACCATGAAATGAAACACGTGCATACATAAATATTATTTTACATGCCATTTTAAATTGTTTTATAGTGATATTCAGTTTACAGATCCATTAGGACTTTCAATGGTTCAGCCAGGAACCAAAGTATTTCAAATGTGAACAATAAACGTGTAATTCTATTCTAAAAACCTGTGGTTGAATGATTTGTGTGCAGTAAACTATTAAGCAACTATGGTTCTAGGGCTGTATACAATGTCTACAACTCTGGTGCTGGTTTTGTATTTTGTTAGGTTTTTTTGTTTTAATTGACTCCAGAATTTCATTTTTTGTGTAGCCTTGGGGCTGTCTCTTTCGTTTATAATGTAATAAAAATAGCCAGGTTAGAGGTAAGATGTTTCAACGTCCCCTTTACCTTACTCAGTGCATGGAATTTTCCTTGCCCCATACAAATCCATCTTCTCTGTTGGGTTTTTGTGCACATGTGATTATATTTACCTCTGCATATGTGATCACTTGTGTAGCTCTGATCCTTGTGTAATTGACCTTTTGGAAGAGTCTAAGCATAAACTCCCTTTCTTGGGGTCATAGGTGGGAAATTAACTCAAGTTTAGAATACTTCACTGAAAATCCATTGCTGCTCTGCCCATTTTCTTCCGAATTGGATGGAGTGTAGTGATTGGACTACCTGGAAAAATAGTGGTAGGATAATATAGGGAAGAGAAAAACCTGCAGCTCTCCAAGAAGCTAAGGCAGAAAGCTGCAGTTTCTGCTGCTGAGTTCAGTACAGTGAGTTAGAGCTTAAGATGAAGTAGTAGCCAATGTAAACTGCAGAGGCTACTTGTGTGGTTTTCACATAGTACCCTAAAGGGAGCAGAAGTGGATATAATGATAATAGTACTAGTGTCTTGGTTGTCTTTTTGCTGCATGGATAGTCAGGTTGGAAAGACATAATATTTCTGTTTCTCCTGTTCTTCCCCAATAAAGGGGTGTTCATAGTCACATCATTTGCCACAGCTTTTTAGCAGCATACAGTTCCTGTTGGGTTTCACCCTTCCTAAGAGCTGCTCTTGGGCAGCTCTTGCCTGAATTTTAGTTGTGGAGGAATAAATACACATTCAAAAAACTTAAGTAAAGTGAAAATTTAGTATATTAAGTGGGAGACTAGAACTCTGCACATAGGACTATCTTCAAGCCAGTAGTGACTGCAGCCCTCCATGGCTGAGGCAGCATCTGGATGCCACCAGGGGCTGCTGCTGCTCCAATGTGTGCTCGTGGGTGCCCCACTGGGACTGTTTCACGCGTTTGCTTTACTTGGGCCCTCCTCCTTCAGCCTAGTGTTCTTCATGAAAGCTGCTTTTAGGATAATAATGCCTTGAAGAATAAAATAATTTACCTGTTTAAACTCTTGTTTATTGAGTGATTAGAAATTCATTAACATTTTGTACTAATTTTTTGCTTTAGAATTCTGTAACCCATCCTAGAGAAATGGAAATGTGTTTGAATGCCTCCCTGGAAGAACTCACCGTGCTAGAATGGTGTATGCAGTTGAGTCCTGAGCTGGGGTCAGACCTGGTCTGGAAGTCTGGAGTACAGATTCAGTCCTATCCCTGTAAAAAAGTAAAATGTACCTAGAGTTTTTGGCTTTCTCTATACACAGTGCCTGGGAAGATTTTGAATCTGAAGCTACAGCTAATAATGGTATGAATTCTGCAGAGGGTGACATGGTGGTACTTAGAGCTGTTGGAAACAGATGCAGGATCTTTCTTACTCAAGAGTCTGCTGAAGAGCAAAGGGGGAGATTTCTTGCAGGAGTGTGATACAGGTGTGTCACTTCACATAGGTGTATATTTGAAATAGTATAGTGAGTGCTCTTCTCAAGGAACACGAAGTAGACTGGCAGCAAGTGATTACAGTACAGCTATTGTTAGCTACCCATGCATGGTATTGAAAAGATGTGTGGTTCTCTAAAACGGTGGTGTTTCACAAAAATCTTTAAATACAATATTCATTGCTTCTTTTTCAGTCTGTGATAAGAGTGCTTTTACCATAAAAATCAGTCTGATTAGGTATGAGTACTTACTTTCCAGGATTATATTGGAACTATTTGGTTTTTTCCTTTCATCTCCAGTGGTTGATGCTTATACAATATAGCTCCTGCAATACAGACTGTATAGCAAAAAACTTACTAAATGGAAATTTTCTTTGAGAGAACCTTCTCCCTACAAAACAGCTTTTTTCCTAGTTTGAAGAAGTGCTTCCAACCAGATACTGCAGGCATGTTCTATTTCAGTTGCAGCAGGACAGAAGAAAAATCAGACCATATTGTAGATTTTTTTTCTTCCTGTGCTTATTCTGTGTCCGGGTACATTTCAACCAGGTCAAGGTAACTGATACATCTAGATAATATCAATAAAAACAGGTTATTCTCGAAAGGAAAAGGGAAGGATATGCAGTATAATGGCAATGCTGTGCATGTTGAATTAGCTCAGTTTTTACTTGTGCAGCTTTTTTTTACTTGCAGTTATCACAAAGCTTTTGTCTGTGAAGCCTTGTAAGACATCTTGGTTTTAGATTTTTTCTGATTTGCAAGAGAATTTGATGAGAAGATATGAAATGTTGACCTCAAAAGAAGTGTTCAGATTATCTGATGATTTTTTTTTTTTTCAGACAATACATCTGGTATCTAATGTTCACTATGCCCTACAGTGTTTCACTGTAGTAAAAACCTGAACTCCCATGGTATATATTTTGTTGTAGTTTTCACACTGACATTGTTCATGGTTCTTTATTCAAGTTTTGAGTTGTACAAGATGTATAACTAACTGGAATGCACAACAGGTAAGTTTGTTTTAAATATTTAACAATAAAAAAATTACTACTTTATAAAAGGGCTTGTCCCTTGAGTCACAAAACATGCTTGTTCCCTTGAACACTATAGATAGGTATCATGAAAAAGGAGACATTTCTAGCAAGTGTCCACCCCTCCCCCTCAAATGTCTTCTGCAGGGAGCTGGGTAGTAGTTCCCAAAATAGTTTGCACAGCCTAAGGTAGATTTACAGTCCACATGGAATCTGTTTGACAAAGTCAAAACCTATGGGACTGACAACCCAGGAAGAGCAGTTGCTAATGGACGACTGTAGAAACTGCTGAAACAGGAAATAAATGTTCATTCGTGGGTGTTAAAATAGCATTTGCCACAAAGCACGTTCCTGTGGTTAATCATGTAACTATGGGAGTTGTGGGAGTAGAAATAAAGTGTCTGATTAACCAGTATGTCATAGATGCTGAATTTGAATGAGATTCATGGTTTTTGTGTGGTTTGAAGCCTACAGTTTTTTGTGTTGCCTGAAGTTGCTCCTCCAGAAACATCCTCCAACTTGGAAGCCCCTGTGCATTTTTCTTGCCTTTTATTGTTGATCCAGATGCCACCCAGCTCTCTTTGGAAGGCTGTGTCACTTGTTTGGGAGGAATGAGTCTGGTCAATCCCCCAATCTCTTACATGCTCAAACAGGCCAAGCGTATTTTGTGTGTCTCCACTTGCCTCTATGGCCCTGAGGTTTTCAGAAGAGAACACTTGTGTGAATGTGTTCCTGGGCTCTCACTGTAAATCGATGGTGAAGCTGGCTGCAAGCCTGCATCTGCTCAGGTAATTCAGCTGCATTTTGTGATTGACTCCTTAGGAAATGCAAAAGTTCTAGCTGACCTGCACTCCCATTCCCTCTGCTTTGCTGGGAGGAGTGTCTGTGGCTTTTAATTGTTCAGATTTGGCTGTCATTTACCTTGAAAGATAAAATATTTACTGATGGCTTATGAAATCTTTGTTCATTTAAAAAATATTCCTGGTCATTGTGACCAGAGCTGAAAGGACACACTGATCCTCTGATTTATTTGAATAAATATATATATATTCCATATAGATAGGTTTTCTTTAGAATGTGCTTTGGTGCACATAGGAATATAATAGCAATGGGATATCTGTCCTTGTCTGCTGTCTGCAGGGTTAGCTGTAACCAATGCCGAGGGAAGAGGAAGAGCACTGTCAGTGTGTGATACGTACTCTTAATTGGGCTGCTATCAGCGAGATAACAGTTTGGGTCAGGTGCCAGGTCAGCATAACCTGGGCAAAATCAACCTAATCTATAGCAGGACCAAGTATCAGCAGCCAGTTGTGACACAACCTAGGAAATGAAGTAATATGTTCATTGTAAAATTATTATAAATTATCTAGTAAAATTTACTAGGATAAGTGGAAACTTTTAAATAATTCAGCAAACGGCTTATAAGATAATCAGGTAGATGCCAAGGTATGACTAGATTTCCATTATTCCATCTGAAGAGAAAGTAAGATTGCAAAAAGGGAAGTGTTTACATAAACTGATAAAAAACTTGAGAATTCAGCAGAACACAGCCACGTGTTCCCGAGCTTTCTTCCATAAAAGTCTCACCATGTCTGGCAGAGCCCCATTCGCCTTCACTATGAGGGGGATCATACTTGCACTAGTGCTCACTCTTGTAGGTAAGGCTACATACCCCTCCTTCACCTTTCTTTCCCAAATTTTCCTTAAGTTCAGTGGCAGTGATTGGATCTAGAATGAACACTACTTACCTGTTTTTTCATCTCTTTTTGCAGGTAGTCAGAAGTTTGACATTGGTAAGTAAATTTCCTTCTATAATCTTTTTCCAGTGACTTTGCTGTTATTTCTATTTATTAGAATGTGCTTGCAAGTATGGTGAAAATGGCTGTTACTTCCCACAGACCCTGGATTCAGTATCAGAAAGAGCTACTTGTACAGTTATGAAGGCTGGGTGTTGAATGGGCTTCAGGAAAAGAATTTAGCCAAAGCCGGAGTGCGCCTGAGCAGCAAACTAGAGATCAGTGGGCTGTCGGAGAACATCTACCTCCTCAAGGTACTGTGTCTCCTAAATGTGCCAACAGTAAGCTAAAATCACATCTGTTATTGCTTCTGGCTGGTCTGGCATGTAGGAAAGCTGCAGCAAACACAACCAGAGACTTATCACTGTAGTTGTCAGAGAATGATCTGCAAGCTGCAGTTTCAGAGGTGATGAGTCACTTACCTGTGTTTGATGTGGAAGTTGTTTGTAGCAGGTGTTCCTCAAGACTTTGTACTGGAAATACAATTTCTGGGGGTTCTGTTAGAAAATGGCAAACTAACTCAATACATTTAAGCCTGCTCTAAGATTTGATTCTAGCCTTAGCACACATTTCTAACTTCTGTGGGAAGGCAGGACTTGGGTGTGTAAAATCCTCATCATGAAGGCAACTGATAAACATAGACTTAAAAAGTGATAAAAGCTAAAGATAAAAAGTGGTACATGATAAAGGTAAGATTAAAAAATGAAAATAATCAAAAAGGAGCATGTAATAATGTTTGAATAACGCAGTAAAACATCTGTATGTGTGAAATCATGACTCTGCTGACACCAGCAGTGATAGGACTTGACTCAATTCAAAATAAATATGCTTCAGAAATGTATTTTTGTGCCTTTAATTCAGTTACAAATCAGAGGTTCTTTTTGGAATACTGAATTCAGTGACAGCTTTTACCAGTTGTATTGAACTGTAGATCTTTCAAAATTTGGAGCTAGGGGTTGCATTTCACACTATAGCCTTTGTCCTGAAATTCTTGTATGGTGTGCACCAGCCTGTGCTCTGAGGCACCTAAGCTGGCAGTAACTTTGCCAAAGTTATTGAAATTTCTTCTTACTTACATAGTGTCTCAGTCTTTATAAATATATTGTTAACTGTTGAAATATTTTGTTGATTTAAACAATTCACAAATATGAAGCAAATATAGAAATTAATTTTAAATAAATAAAAAAATTGTGTAAGAATGAGGTAAAATGAAGTGTTCTAAAACTGCGGTTTTTTACATTTAGAATTATATAAGCTTTTTAAATGCTAAATTTTGTCTAAAGCAGAATATTTATTTTGAGGCTGACAAAAAGGGAGACTTTTATTTGATGTGTTAACTGCTTCTGTAAGATAAAATAGTACTGTTGAGCCGACAGGGTTTGCACTGGTTTTACAATAGTGTAACCATGAGACAAAACAATAAATGGTTGTATGACTTTCTAAGCCTACCTTTGGAAGGAAAGAGAATCTAACTATTGCTTCTGTTAATTTCTTCCAATCTGTTTGCATATTTAGTACCAAAGCAATTTTATTCACTTAAGTTTCTTAATTTCCTCCCAGATCCGCTCCCCACAGTTCGAGGAATACAATGGCATCTGGCCCAGGGACCCATTCACTCGATCTTCCAAAATCACTCAGATGGTTTCCTCATGCCTTACCCGGTCCTTCAAGTTTGAATACAACAGTGGACGGATTGGAAACATCTATGGCCCAGAAAACTGCCCTGATATTTGCATTAACATAGTGAGAGGAATACTGAACATGATACAGATAACCATTAAAAAGTCGCAGAATGTGTATGAGTTGCAAGAGGTGTGTTTCTTTACATTCTAAAAGTATTTTGCTGAAAGGTTGTGTTTATTCTCTTTAGTTACTTTTCCTTTGAGTTTGCATCTATTTTTGAATGTTTGTAGTAAGAAAAGGGTGATTTTTATTCATATAGAAGAAAACGTGTGTATGTGTGTTGAACAAATTATCTGGGCTGAATTCTTTCTAAGACATCTGTCTTTAAGTCTTAACACACAGTTCTTCAGAGAAAAAAATTATTAGCTATGAATTTATTTGTTATATGGCTTCCATAATACAGCTATTTGATACATTTTATTTGCTAATTGTTGATACTCATTAATTGATTACTTTTTAATTTTAAACTCCATCCCCTGAGTATTGTTCACATGCCTATTTTTTAGTTCAGTAGGAATAATTGTATGTAATAGTAACAGGTTCATTGATAATCTTCATGAAGTAAAACTTCTCACACTGTGAAATCCTGATGTAATTGGGAAGTCTCATCATCTGTATTCATCTGCCAGGCTGGAATTGGAGGTGTTTGCCATACAAGATATGTCATACAGGAAGACAGGAAGAACAGCCGAGTCTCTGTTACCAAAACTGTAGACCAAAACAATTGCCAGGAAAAAGTGGTGAAGAGTCTTGGAATGGCTTACATCTATCCCTGCCCTGTTGACGTGATGGTACGTGAGATGCGAAAAGATCTTCCTAATTACAAGCATGGCCATGCTGTTCCCATTCACTCTTTGGGTCTCTCTCCTCCTACAGAAAGAAAGGATTGTCAAAGGGACTGCAGCTTTCTCCTACAAACTGAAGCAGTCAGACAGTGGTACCCTGATCACAGAGGTGGTGTCTCAGCAGGTGTATCAGATCTCACCATTCAGTGAACCCACCGGTGTCGCTGTCACGGAAGCAAAGTAGGTGGGACATGGGCTTGCTTCACAAAGTGAGAATAATTATAGGTTCTATCAGTCCCCTTCACCCCCAGTTGAAGTGACATGAGAATTGAGCTCCACAGCAGTTGGATAGAGGTAATCACACTTGGGACTTCCACAGTCCTAAAAGATCAGCAAAGCATTCTTTATTTTGTACCCTGGTCAAACTTACTGGCATTACAATTACATGGAAGAAAAGTAGAAAAGCTTTTTTGCTCACTTATACCATAAGAATGCAACATTACTGCTCTGTTTGTCCTGAAAAGGGGCTAATTTATAGTGTCAGGAAGAAGATGGTGCACATAGAAATAAGATCATTCATTACACAGAGTCAGTGTCTCTCATTCAGCAGACAGTAATTTTGCTTCTCCTCAGAAACAATTTCTTTGTAGATAACTCCAATACCATTTTGTTCCAGACAGAAGGCTTTATTGATTAGCAAAAGGCTTTATTTTGATAAGAATAATTATCATAGAGTAAAACTGATACCTTCACAGTATCACTGAACCAACCAACAAGGTGCATGGGTGAAGACAGATAATGCCTTTCTCCTGCGACATTTGTCTCTTGACAGACAACAACTCACCTTGCTTGAAGTGAGGAGTGAACGGGGGAGCTCCCCTGACATCTCCATGGAGAACTACGGAGGCCTTCGTTACCAGTTCCCAGCAGTACTGCCACAGATGTCAGTGCAGCTCATCAAGACAAAAAACCCTGAACAACGGGTAGAGGATTTTTTTCCAAATTGCTTTTCTAATTTAAAAAAAAAATAGTGATCATAAATTCCAAAGAATGTAATTATGTATGCCCTCTCTCTTGTCTTTTGTAACAGATAATTGAAACACTGCAACACATAGTCCTGAATAACCAACAAGATTTCCACGATGATCTTCCATACCGTTTCCTGGAGCTTGTCCAGCTCTGCCGCACAGCAAGCGCTGACACCCTGGAGTCCATCTGGAGACAGTGTTCAGATAAACCCCGCTACAGGTATTTCATTGTATCAACCCTTAAGAAACTTTTCTGGTTTTGTGACAACTGGGAGCTAAAATGAAGGATTTTTTGAAAATCTCTTTGCAGGCGATGGCTGCTGAGTGGAGTTTCTGCGACAGGCACCACAGAAGCACTCAAATTCATTAAGAGCAGAATCCGCGGTGATGACCTTAGCTACCTTCAGGCTCTTCTAAGTGTTCCCTTTGCTCTCCATTTAACAAAAGCTGATGAACACACTGTTCCAATAGCAGCAGTGAGTAAAGCCATGTGAATCTTTCCTGTCTCACAACGAAAGGAATGATAGTCAATGACCTGTGATTAAGTACATTAAAGACTGCATTCTCCTCTAGTGTACACTAGTTTTGTGCAAATGTTGACCCATGAATTTCTTTTGTCATAACATTTATTAGAGGAGAGTTCTGTGTCTTCATTTCTCTGTATTGATATAAAGCCCTTCTCTTATAGGAGCTTCTGTGATTAATTCCCATTTTAGTTTGCTGGGAATTAGTTTAATTTAGTTTGCTCTGTCATGCCTTCTACAGACAAAACTTCATCCCCTTTAATCTCTTACTTCTGAAACAAATGATGATTGGTGTGTTATGTCACTTGAGCAGCTCTTTCAACTGCAAGCTAGTCCATGAACTGGAAAGTGCTGCAGGAAAAGTATTAGTGCAAACATCAAATATGTTGATACAATAATGAATCATTTATTCTGAACAGAATTTTTGCCATCTCTAGTCAATATTCTTCTTAAACAGGAAAAGAGGATATGATGTAAAAATGTATCATTAATATAATTGGGGTGCACAATTTTCTAGAGATATTCCATTGATGTTTATCCATAATCTTAATGTTTTCAGTGTTATGTTCAGTTGAGGAAAATCAAAATGTGGCTGTGTAACCTAACATATTTATAAACTAGTGGGGAATTAAGCTCCTAAGTGAAGCTTCCAAACATAATGTCTACAACCTACTTTCATTTGTTTGGATGAGAACAGTAATCATTCTGAAATTGATCCCTTCAAATAAGATCTGATGGTTTTCCTGCACTGAAAGCTTCATGAAGCACTGTATTAAATAACTAATTAATTTTTTTCTTCTTCACAGGATTTAGTGACAAGTTCTCGAATCCAGAAAAATCCCGTGCTTCAACAACTTGCCAGCTTGGGATACAGTTCTGTGGTGAATAGATACTGTTCTCAGACCTCAGCTTGTCCTAAAGAAGCTCTCCAGGTGAGTGGATTTTTGCCAAGTTTTTTTTTTTAATAGCTTAATAGAGTTCATTATATTAGCTTAATTCTTTTAAGATACAGTATAAAAATGGTGACTGGAAATATAAATACACATTTTGTAGGTTTTCTTCAGAACAAAGGCATCAAATCACTTTATCAATGTAGTTATTTGCTTCATCATTGAAATCATAGTTTTCACATTGCAACGGTAAAATCCTGAGAGAAATCACCACTGAGTGACTTTATTAAAACCAGTTGCTATATTGTGATAGGCTTTTCAGTGGGTAAGGGGGACACTGTGGACAGTCTATACACTACAATGAGAAGATTGAACTGTGCTTTGTTTACAGCCCATCCATGACCTGGCAGATGAAGCAATCAGCAGAGGCCGTGAGGACAAAATGAAATTAGCTCTGAAGTGCATTGGCAACGTGGGAGAGCCAGCCAGCATCAAGCGCATCCTGAAGTTCCTTCCCATATTTTCCTCCAGTGCTTCTGATATCCCCATCCACATTCAGATTGATGCCATAATGGCCTTGAGAAAAATCGCTTGGAAGGACCGCAGAACAGTAAGTAGGATGCGGTAGGTTTTCCCTACTTAATGAAATAGAATATATGCCCTAAGGGGAATGATTTTAATGGTGTCGTGTGTATAGATTCAGCATACTTTTTAAAAAAAAGATTATTTTTAAGAACAATACTGTACAGTTTTACATTTAGCTGATGGTTTCTGCTAAGCTGGAACAATAATTAGTCAGTAGGAAGCTTCCAGAAGGATATCAGCTGTGTTGCTTTTGTCATCTGTTGTAACCAGCTAAGTCCTGTGCTAGTTATATGTAATGGACACTTAGACACCTAAAAGTCAGATATGTAATTTAAATTGTCTCTATAGTCAGGAGGAGAGACACTTTCTGTTAAACTCCGAGGCCAAATGTCGGCATTACTCTGCCTCTTTTAGACCCCTGCCTTGAGGTTGGATGAGTCACCACTGACCCCACACTGAGGTTGCTGTCACAGAAAGTGTAGGCGAGACTCCTGCCTTTCAGGTGGGTTAGGCAGAGGACCTATATGAGAAACCATTCACTCAGACTGCCTTTGGTGAACTGCTGAACCCTTTTAAAACTGGTCTAAAACAGTGAAGCATACTCACTGAGTCAGTGGAGTTTCTTCAAAGAATGAATCTGTCTTATTATCTACATTTTTTTCTTCCAAAGATATTCACTGATACTTGAATGTCAGTAGCACACAAAGCAACGCTGATGCCTTTTTGATTGTCATGGGGTGACTCAATACATCAATAGATGGACGTTTATTTCGGGTTCAGTGCCTCCGTGGGGCTGTTCCACCGTGGCCCCTTCAGCCATATTAATAAAGTTACATGGAACCCTGCAGTAAAAAAGATCAGGAAACCTTTCTACAGGGATAATGATCCCCTCTCCCATATTGCCCGTGGGTTA
Organism: Corvus kubaryi; assembly: GCF_017639235.1. Taxonomy (NCBI): domain Eukaryota; kingdom Metazoa; phylum Chordata; class Aves; order Passeriformes; family Corvidae; genus Corvus; species Corvus kubaryi. The sequence continues at coordinate 12,199,855 of NW_024581108.1, forward strand.
GGTGTGGATCCAGTTTGCAAAATGGTTTCAGTTACTGGTAATTCCAGACACTGTTTTGTTTCTGCAGGTGCAGGGATATCTCATCCAGATCCTCGCTGACGAGTCGCTTTCCCCCGAAGTGCGGATGATGTCTTGTGCTGTTATATTTGAGACAAGGCCTGCCCTTCCCTTAATAACAACCATTGCCAATGTGGCCATGAAGGAGAGCAATTTGCAAGTGGCCAGTTTTGTGTATTCCCACATGAAGGCTTTGTCCAAGAGCAGATTGCCGTACACGTACAACATGTGAGTAGAGACAGAACAAAGCAGGTGCTCTTCTGCAAATAATGATCTTCTGCATGTGCTGACAACTGAAGTCAGTTTATTTACTGACAGGGTGCAGCTTATTTCTGAATACTATTACCTTTCTCATTTTGTTTAGATCTTCAGCTTGCAATATTGCCCTTAAGCTGCTGGCCCCCAAATTGGACAGGCTGAGCTATCGCTACAGCAAGGTCATACGTATTGGTGGTTACTTTGGTAAGTGCTTCAGTGATCAGGAAACTTTCACTTCAGAAATCCACTCTTAAAATATTAAGTCCTTTGGAGAAATATGCCATTCTTTGTTTCAGTGAGAAATTTAATTAAATGTGAGACTCACATGTTTAGAGTAGCCATTTAATGATTTCTGCCTAAACAGTTAGATTTTATGTAATGACAGATCTTACAGCTTGCAGTGAAAAAAGCTGCAGAAATATGATCTTGAATGATAAGCAGAATGGTGACAAAAAAGATGTCTCTTGTTTCCTTCTGCCATAGATAACTATAAAGTTGGTGCTGCTGGAGATGTCTTTGTTATGAACAGCCCAGGAACAATGTTCCCATTAGCAATAATTTCCAAGCTGATGGCATATTCTGCAGGGTCGGTGGCTGATTTGGTGGAGGTAAATATTTACCTGAGACAATAATAAATCAAATTAAAGTTAAAACTGCTCACAAAGTTTCCTCTCTGTAAGCATGTTGCAGACTGCTCCTTCTCATGCTGTTTTGGTAGGCTGGTGTCCGTGTGGAAGGCCTCACAGATGTCATCGTGAAACGAAATATCCCGTTTGCTGAATATTCCACATACAAAAAGATAAAGGAGATTGGAAAAGCTGTAGGTATTTTCAGTAATACAACATGTGTGTTATGTGAAGGGGCATTTAGTGATGCTTCTCACTCTAGTTAAGCCCTGTCTCAGGAGGTGAACTCCTCTCCTGGGAGTCAGCTCAAGTATTTCTGTGAAGGACAGACATGCAGTGGGGACTGCAGGGGACATCTGCCATGGCTGCAGTAGCTTCTGCCAGTTGTTGCTCTGGCTTTACTTCCTCCCCACCTCAAAGACAGCTCCAGGAGGAGCACAGGAGGGGAAGGGAGCAGCAGGCATTGCAGCATGGTGTGTCACATGCCTGGCAGGCTTACTACTCCCTCGCTTCATCTATCTCACCTAGTTTACAAGAATATGCCTTTGTCTTCAGGGGAGAAGATTATTTTTTTGCTGTGCTTTCAAACTGGGTTTGGTGGTACTAACAGCCCAGACCCTGTGTGTGAATGTTATTGTATTGGATTACCAAACATTTGCAGGCATCTCAATGGTGGAAGAAAGTCTGAATTAGTGCATTCACACTATTACAATTGGAAATTTTAGAAAGGAAAAGGGCAACTTGGCCAGTGATGGGTTTAGTCACCTGGATGAATTATCATTTGTGAAGGGCTGCACTAAGAAACTTTGCTTGTTTCTTTATCTGTTCCTCAGCTGCTGGGATGGAAGGAGCTGCCAACAGAAACTCCCCTGATATCAGCCTACTTTAAACTCTTTGGCCAAGAGCTGGCCTACATCAACATCAATAAGGAAGTCCTACAACAGGCTGTGAAGGTACCAGGAACCCCTACTTTTCTTTGCAATATTGGACAGCGTTACACTTTCATATCCCAACCTCCTGGATCTCTGTTCTATTGCAGACTGTTCTAGAACCTGCTGACAGGAGCACGGTGCTGAAGAGACTGGCTGGCCAACTGCGCAGTGGCATTGCGGGACAGTGGACACAGCCGGTGTGGCTGGGAGAGCTGCGATACATCGTCCCCACCTGCACGGGCCTGCCTCTGGAATACAGCTCCTACATCACTGCTCTGGCCAGGGCTGCAGTCAGCGGTGAGCTGGGAAGTGGGAGATCAGCTGTACAAGCTCTGAGCAGGGGGTGAGAGGGACAGGGGCTGAGGGAGGCTGGAGAAGGAAGTGGAAAGCCAGGAAGTAAAAAAAAGAACTAGTTTTTGTATTGGAGAGTGGGGCAGTGAAGATGTTTGAAGAGAAGCTGGATGCAGTGATTTGTGCATTGTCTTTGAATGGATTGAAGACAGAAAAGGTGAGATGAGAACTTGGGAAGCCAGAGAGAGAGAGGTCACAACATTCAAGGCCAAAAAAACCCAAGAGCTGCCTGAGGAGCTGATGCAAACATGGGCAGAAGGGGGTGACTCCTGAGAGATGCACACACAAGCTAAGCAGGATTCAATGTTGATTTAAACAGAGCAGAAAATAGAAGACAATAAAAAGAGAACTGTTAGTAAAGTTAAGGCAGGGAGAGAAGAGGGCCTGTGAAAAGAGGTGGGAGTTCTATTTTAAAGGAATAAATATGCAAGTGCTAATCCTCATCAAGAAGTTAATTCAGTGATCACACTGTGTGCTGTGCAGCAGATATAAATTAGGCAAAATTTTCCCTTGTATCTGCTGACACCACATAAGGAATACTTGTGCTCTCCCATGTATCCACTCTTTGCTGCTCTTGGTTTTTGGTTTGTTAGTTTACTTTAGTAATATCTTTGCAGCTCTGCCCCTTCTGTGTGTTTTCTGTGTATTTTTTTTTTTAAATGACAACCTTGTAGCCAAGTTGGGGACGTATGTACTGGATGGATGGGCTACAAACTGCATGAAGGTTGTCTGGACTGCTGATCTTCAAGGGTAATCAACAGCTGAAAATATAATTGGTGACTTGTTCGAGAAACGTTCCTCTGCCGTTGGCACTTGTTCATTGCCTTTTTTAAAAATTTGAGTTTTAGAAAAGAAGGCACCCTCAGCAAATCTGTGTCAATATTGACACTGAGTTAGTGGGAGCAGTTGCTGCACTGGGGGATCAGGCTGCCACTGACAGGCAGCCTGACATGCTGGAGAGGATGGCCTGACAGAAGTGTGGTGAAATTTGGCAAAGGCAATGCAAGGTCCTTCATGTGGGATGGAGTAACCCATGCAAGTGTACAGGCTGGGCATCACCTGGACAGAGAGCAGTTTTGTAGGAAGGCCAGGACAAGCTGGTACGATAAACCAGCAGTGTGCTCATGTGGTGATGAAGGCCAACTGCATTATGGGCTGCAGAAGCAAGAGCAGAACCAGTGTGACAATGATTTCCTTCTCTATTTGGCACATTTGCAGCTGCATCTGGAGTACAATGTCTGGTTTTGGGTCCACAGTACAAGAAAAATGTTCACACTTGATGTGAAGAAAGATTGGAGAGCAGAGGTTGTTTAGCCAGGTTCCCTTCATTTACTCTGTCTTCTGATTCCCCATGTTTCTAAAATTTTAATGTTACACTAATTACAAAACTTTCAGTTTGGGCCAGCTCTTCCTTTTCTAAGTATATTTTTATTTCCATTTTCAATATGTTGCAACAGAACCTTTGCCTACAGAACAATCTGCCTATATATTTTCAGTATTCTTCAGACTCATAAAAGGTCTCATGTACCCCAAAGTCTGTCTTGTTTTCCAGTCATATTTGTTGTACTAACAAAATTACTACCTCCTGCTGAAAACTGCATTTGCTTATGTTCAACTCCTCTCATTTTTACCATGTTTAAATATTGCTCTTGCATTTGCAGTTGATGGAAAGATAACTCCCCCTTTAACTGGAGATTTCAGACCTTCACAGTTGCTTGAATCCACTGTGCAGATTCGTTCTGATATAAGTCCCAGGTATGGCAGGTTTCTAAGGCTTTACATGTGAAGGAGGTTTTTAAGAGAAGGCACAACCACGTGGGTAAAAAGAGCGCCTTTCTTAACACCTGACTGCTGCACTCTGTTTCAGCTTATACATACAGAAATTTGCAACAATGGGTGTCAACACAGAATACTTCCAACAAGCTGTGGAAATTCAAGGCAAGGTCCTGACAAGAGTCCCAACGAAGTTTGAAGCCAAGATAGACATGAAGCTGAAAAATATTAAGATTGAAACGAATCCATGCCATGAGGAAACTGAGATAGTGGTCGGAAGGTATGGCCCCGTTACTTCAGAATACTTCACGTTGCTGAAACCTGACAAAGCTCACTATTGACTGACCTCCCACAGAGGTTTCTAGATAGGCAGAGTGACTCTTCAGCATGTAGCAGAACCTTTGGGATAAAGCATGAGGAAGAAAAGTACAGTAGCTAAAAATCAAAAGATACCTAAATTATTTAGCAGTGTAATTTTTATATTAAATTGTTTATTTTTTTTGTGTTCTTACTATTTTTATTATTTTTGTCTTTTAGGGATTTTGGTTTTTATGTTTGAAGGAATATTTTTGTTGTTTTGGAAATTTTGTTTTAATTTATCCAGATTTTGTAAACTTCCTGCAAATAAGAAAATTTATATTTGTAATGAACTGTTATTTGTTTTCAATAATATTTATATTTCTAAATTCACATACAATTCCTGTGTTCAAATATCCTATCTCTGTGCTGTCACGTGATACTGACAGGGATGTATTTCATTTAATCCAAAGACAAAGGGTCAGAATAATTCACCATTTTTTTGCACGTATCTCAACAGACATCAGGCTTTTGCCATATCAAGAAATTTAGGAGAGCTAGGTGTTGAAAAGAGAACCTCAATTCTCCCAGAACATGCTTCATCAAATATTGTGGAAGAACCTTTCAAATCATCAGATAGAGCTTCTGGTGAAGATTTCACAAAGGTAACCTATTTCTTTTTGCTTATGTAGTAAAACTTACCCTCTCTGTAATGGGTGTCTGTAGTTTTACTCTTGCCTATGACACACTCCCAGTGGTGTTCACATACTCATCTCTAATGCAGCAAGAAGCTGACAGCACATCAAGGAAACGTGCCTATAGCTCTCAAGAGGATCTTCACCACATCACAGGAAGAAAAGCTCACAAACGAGACATTTGTGTCAAACTGCGTCATCTTGGGTGTCAGCTCTGCTTTTCCAGAAAGTCACGAGATGCCAGTTTCCTAAAAAATACATATTTGCACAGATTCATTGGAGAACATGAAGCTAAAATAGTCTTGACCCCAGGTAAAAAATACTTGATCCCAGGTAAAAGCATCTTAGGCTTGGCAGTGCTATTTGAAACACTAAAACCTTCTAATGCGTGCAATTGGTGTGTAGTTGAAACAGATGCTGATATTGACAAAATTCAGCTGGAGATTCAGGCAGGATCCAGAGCAGCTTCCAAAATAATTCATGAAGTAAACTCAGCGTCTGAGGAAGAGGGTGAATCATCTCTGTATGAGGACATTCAAGCTAAACTGAAGAAGATTCTAGGCATTGAAAATGTGTTCAAGGCAAGTGACTTCAAGCATGACAGTGGGGAGCATTTTCCCCTAAACGAGGGCAAGAATTTGAAGTTCAGTGTGGAAAGCTGGTGTGGCAAAGAAAGGATGGGGCTGGTTTGAAAGGTGCCAGTGCCCCATGCTGAGGGATCGCTCCTATGGGGTGCATCCAGCAAGGTGGTATGTGCTGGGCTGGATTTCAGCTGGGTAGAGTGGATCTGAGGGAATTCTGCAGCTTCTGCAGTGAGTGAAGCAGGGAGGTGGTTTTTCTTTGAAAGGCTGGTGTGAGAACCCAGCCTTGTCTGACAGCCACAGAAGTTTTTACTTTGTAAACACAGGACCAGACGTATTCTTTCTTTTGCACCTCTTGGACTGTTTTTTGCAGGTTGCAAATAAAACACGACACCAGAAGAAGCAACCTTCAAAGAAAGAAAACACTATGCTAACAGAGCTTGGGGCAGACCCCGATATAAAACATCCCTCCAGCTCATCTTCTGCCTCCTCAGCTGTCTCCTCTTCCTCATCATCTGCTGTTTCTCCTCGTCGTAAAGAGGCTGGTGATGAAAATGAGAATGATCAAGAAAAGCGAGCGACAAACAAAGATGAAAGCAGCAAGAGCAGCAGCAGTAGTGGCATAAGTAGCAAGAGCAGCAGCAGTAGTGGCATAAGTAGCAAGAGCAGCAGCAGTAGTGGTAGAAGTAGCAAGAGCAGCAGCAGTAGTAGCAGAAGTAGCAAGAGTAGCAGCAGTAGTGGCAGAAGCAGCAAGAGCAGTAGCAGCAGCAGTAGCAGTGGCAGAAGTAGCAGCAGTAGTGGCAGAAGCAGCAAGAGCAGTAGCAGCAGCAGTAGTAGTAGCAGCAGAAGTAGCAAGAGCAGTAGCAGTAGCAGCAGTAGTGACAGAAGTAGCAAGAGCAGTGGGAGCAGTAGCAGCAGCAGGAGCAGTCACAGCAGAAGTAGCAGCAGTGGGAGCAGTAGCAGCAGCAGGAGCAGCAGCAGTAGCAGCAGCAGGAGCAGTCACAGCAGAAGTAGCAGCAGTGGGAGCAGAAGCAGTAGGAGCAGCAGTAGCAGCAGTGGGAGCAGCAGCAGCAGCAGCAGTAGGAGTAGCAGCAGTAGCAGCAGTAGCAGCAGAAGCAGTAGCAGAAGCAGTAGCAGCAGCAGCAGGAAGTCATCGAGTCATCATAGCCATGGGCACCACTCAAAGTATGTGAATGGCAGCAGCAGCAGCAGCAGTGAGTCACTGAGCCGCCATAGCCATGAGCATCATTCAGGGCATCTGGAAGGTGGCAGCAGCAGCAGCGCATATTCCAAAATCTGGGTAATTTTGTCAGTAAATCGACTGATGCTGCTAATGTTTGTGAATCATGTTCCTGATGGTGGGTGGCCTTGCATGACAATTCAGGGCATTATGGGTTGACCAGTAAATTTTAGCAACATAAAATTGCAAAATTTATTCTACAAACACACCTGCAACCATTGGCACAGATGTCTACCTCATCTCAAAAGTTTCCAGTTATTTGTTGAAACTTTTGTTACTGCCAGGAAATGGGTTTTTTTGACAATTTACTGCCCATAAACATTGCGTATTTCTGTCTTAATTTTGTGGTAGAAACATTAATGCTTTATATGAACTAATTTATCTTGCATTATGTTCTTGCGTCTAAGCATACAGAACTATGTATGAATGATAATTAGTAGTACAGAACTATGTATGAATGATAATTAGTAAATTTCTTATTTAATTCCCAGTGCTTAGATTTCAATATAATTGCAGCATTTCTTTTCATCTGAGGCTTCTAATCTTCTTGGTTTTGTCATTTTCAAAGGAGGCTCATGAGATTTATCAGTACCGCTTTAAATCAGCACATAGACAAGAGGTGAGTTTTTCTTTCCTCAGTAAAAGAAGTATGGAATCTGTCAAGAGTCAAATGGAGACTTTAAAGGCAACTTGTTGTCTTTGTTGAAGAAAATTACAGCACTGATAACATTAGAACCGTGCTGGTTCTTCTGAAATGCGTATAGACAGAGAGCTGTGTTCCTTTTTGTGCTGTGTACATGAAGCCACTTGTGGCTCTGCAAAGGAGATGCAAAGTCTCTGCCAAAACAATGAAAAAGACTGGAGCTGCACACTTTGGAGGAACCATCAGAAGCTTGGCTCATTTGACTGGCTTTGATCACTTGGTTGGGATCACTGCAGGTACACAACAAGGATAGTGATGTGGACAAATGTGGGAGGATACCTTATAGTATTTTGGTTGAGCAGATTCTTACTAGGGCATGAGCCAGCCAGAGCAGTGTACTTGATATCCGTGTTCCTCAAAAAGTAGCATTTCAGCAGTGCCTGTCCATTCAGATGCTCCTTTCCATTCAGTTTATCCTCCAGTTGATCAGGCTGGTGCAGAATTTCTGGTCTTTCATATTGAAGTGAGAAGCTGATTTAATTATACTTTCTCTGGTCCACTGTTTTTTCATATGGGGAAGTCTCATTTAGACATGGTCCTTACGGACTGTGAGGAGTCAGATCAAGTCAAATCTTGTTTGGGCAAACAAGATTTTTCTGAGTTAGATCCTACATACTAAGCAGGAAAAAGCCTATTGCAAGTCACTGAGCTACTCAGGGTTGGAATACAAGCTTAGCAACTCCAAGTGCCATGAGAGAGAGCATTGTTCAACACTGCCTCGTGCAATTTCTTCAAGCATGCTTTAAAGTTACCCTCTTAAGCATATTGTGGTTTTGTTTTGTTTTGTTTTGGGTTTTTTTTGCAGTTCCCAAAAAGAAAACTCCCAGATGACCGAACTAGCAGCTCACATTCCTCTGCCAGATCCAGTCGTGCCTCATCTCGAGCTTCATGGGTTAGTTGCATCGTTTTTAGGGGGTTTTGACAGCTTGGAATGATGGCAGAGTGGCTGTGCACTCACAGCGATTGTGTATGTAGGATAATGGGGAGGGAGAAATGCCAGCCTCTCGAGTCTCAGGTATCAGTCAAGACATGCACCATAGTTCCCACATGCTCTTTCCTCTCCACCGAGGATCCTTCTTACTTGCAGTACAACCCTTCCCTCAGGGGAATCCCACCCAACAGATGCCTGCAGAGACTGATCTTGTGACCTCTGCAGCCTGGATGGAGGTTGAGGTGCTGCAGTGCCAGTGCAAGGACATTGGTGATGGCAGCCAAGGCTCCGAGCAGCCTCAGACAAAGGCAAGTTCCAGAGGGGACATGGAGAACCTGGGTTCCTCTCTATCACCCAGCTGGATGTGTACAGGCTTGAGAATGATGGAGTGAAGATACTGAAGGTCATAGTGCACTTAAGGCTGTGCTCCAGGGGAAGAGGTTCTTGATGTTGAAGAAAATGTCCTGGATTATATTGTGTGCTGGGTTGCTGTGCAAACAAAAAACCTGTTTGTCCCACAGAACTCCCAGCTGAAGCGTGAGGAGAAAGCCAACATAAGATCCAGACGGATAAACAAGAGGAGACAAGCTGGGGGATGTTATTGCTGTGGGAGTGAGTGACGCATGCAACTGACAGCTGATGTTGTTCAAACTGAACCGCTTTCTTTTATTCACAGGCTGGATACTAACAATGAAGCCCAAATCATATAGTCAATACTGTATTTTAATTATATTAATATTTCCATGGTATCAGCTGTAGCTCAGGAAATGGCACGAATTTTGGCTCATATAAACACAGTGATAAAATCCATCTGGCATGCAGAGGCACGTGCACGTTAAAGTCATACGCACGAGGTTTTATAGGCATGTATATATGTGTGACACATATGCTGGTATATATTTGTGGCTCAGTTGTTTATTTTTCATTTATCCATCTAGATCTTGCATCTAAAATGCTCCATGGTAACTCTTCTATAATTATATGCTTTGCATACTTTCTCCCCTTTCTTCTTAGCCAAAGTTTTTGGGAGATGTTAAAACTCCAGTATTAGCTGTTCTTCTTCATGGCATCCGTGATGATAAGAAGATAGGAGGCCTCCAACTTGTGGTATATGCTGATACTGACTCAGTCAGGCCCCGGATGCAGGTATTTGTGTCAAACCTCACAGATTCAAGCAAGTGGAAGCTCTGTGCTGATGCTTCAGTCCTCAATGCTCACAAGGCAGTGGTAAGGCTCAAAACTTGCTTGTACAGCTATATATGGATCACAGGAAAACCATGCTCCAGGCATTAAAAAATGGACCATTTATCCCTGCATTACAGGCTTACCTGAAATGGGGACGGAATTGCCAGGACTACAAGGTTTCATCTGAGCTGGTAACCGGGCGGTTTGCTGCCCACCCTGCTGTACAAGTGAAACTGGAGTGGCCTAAAGTTCCTTCCAGTATCAAATCCACAGCAGAATGGTGAGGATTTAGTCTTTTGTGACACTTGTTCACAATAGTGGTCAACTGGGAAAAATCAGCATCCGCACACAAGGTTCTAGTGGCTTAAGTGCTTGCTGATATTTTATTCTCTGGTCTGTCCAAGTACTGCCTTTGGACGTAAAAGCTGAATGAGATTACATCTTATTTTAATGTACATTAATTCTTTATCCTGGACATAATTACTGAAAACCGAGGAACAGATCCTTCCTTTCACTGAACACTTGAACAGTAGTGCAGAGAGTGGGTGTGAGGACATAACCAGGGATCCTGAAGACTTGTGCTACTTACACACAGATGTGAGACAATCTGGTTGGGATGTGTGCAGACATTTGTTTCTCTATCTCACCAGATCTCTCTGATTTGAACTTTTGAAGGTTTTACAAGTTCGTCCCTGGGGCTGCATTTATGCTGGGGTTCTCTGAAAAAACGGACAAGAACCCTTCTCGACAAGCCAGGGTGATCGTGGCTCTAACTTCTCCAAGGACCTGTGATGTTGTTATCAAACTTCCTGATGTAATTATGAAATATTTTTATCACTCTTCTATTTTTTTCCTAGTAGAAAAGTGTGACTGTTAATTACAGTGGGCCAATTCTGAGAAAGAAAAATTAAATTAGTATCAGTTTGGGTGCAAATGATGAAAACTACTTTTATTTATTTCCAACCTTTTAATATTTCATAAAAGGACATTTATATAGTGGTTTTGTTCATAGAGAGAGAGGTGGGTACTCATAAGGACATGAGTTTCCATCTGTAGTATCTGAATAAGTGATCACCTCATCACCTTTGAAAGGCAGTAATTAATTCTCTCCCAAATAATACTTGAATGATTTCTCTCACACTGTGAGAGAAAACTGAGCAAAAGGAAAAACCTCATGGACAATGAGTCAGATGAGTTGTGTTCACATAAAGTCTTTGCAACAGAAGTAGAAGAAATAGGAAAAAATCTTACCTGTTTGCTGGCACAGGTGCATTTTGAATGTGCTTTTAAATTCCTTTTCAGATTACCCTCTATGAAAAAGCCATGAGGCTTCCCCTGTCACTTCCTGTAGGTCCAAGGATACCAGCTTCAGAGCTGCAGCCTCCCATCTGGAATGTCTTTGCTGAAGCTCCTTCTGCAGTGCTCGAGAATTTGAAAGGTCAGAGTTTAATGGGGTTCAGAAGCACGACAACTTCAGTCTCACGATTTACTTGGACACCTTCTTGATTTTGCTGGCATTGTTTATCTCCATTTAATTAGGAAATGTTCTGTAATAATGTGAGGGTGGTTCAGCTGGGAGAAAATATTGTGCGTATAGTACAGAAATCATCAACATTTCAGGGATCAAGATACCAATTATCTGAAGTGATAATATTTAAAGTTTCTGGCAATTATTTTTCGTTAGATAGAGAAACATATTTTATATGAATTTTTAAGAATTTATGGGTGCTTAGTAGCCAAAAGTTGCTGTAAAGCATATGAAAATATCACGTAGTGGAAAAAATACAAAGCTAAAATAATACGTCACCAAAAATAATAATAAAAAAAACATTAAATGGCCTTCTCTCACGGAAAAGCATTTTTTTTTAACCAGCTCAATGCTCAGTTTCCTACAACAAGATCACAACCTTTAATGAAGTTCAGTTCAACTACACAATGCCAGAAAACTGCTACCACATCTTGGCTCAGGATTGCAGCTCTGACCTGAAGTTCGTGGTGATGATGAGGAATGTAGAAGAAGCTGTGAACCTGAAAGCAATCAACATCAAGCTTGGCAATCAGTAAGTAACTTCTGCCGGATGCTGGGAGCATGAAGAACCTCATTGTCCACATTTAGCATGAGAGGAGCTCTGATCTGAGCTTTACTGCCACAGTGAGCAGCCCATGGGGCTTCAGCACTCCCCTTATTTATTTTCCATGCATATTGAACGTGATGCTGAACCTCTTATCCTGCATCTCGGGTGACAAGAATACCCCTGATGTAATTTAAGCATTTGAAATGTGCTTGTGCTCTGACCATTGATATTTAGTGAGCAGGAAAATGCCTCTGTGATTGTATGTGTGTGAATGTGGCCCAGCCTGGCTGTGAACACTCTTGTCCTTGACAGTGAAGTCGATATGTTCCCTGTGAACGGATGGGTGAAGCTGCTGGTGGATGGCGCTGAGAGCCCGACAAATGTTTCATTTACGTCTGCTGGTAAGTGATACAGCATATGCTGTTTAATTTTCACATATGTTTTAGGAGAAAGAAGGAAAGAGAAGGAATCTGTGAAGGAGATTTGATCAGTTTGTATTCAATAAGTGTTTCTTTGGTTTTAAGGTAATATTTATTTAAGAGCATGTATTTTACTCACTTGCACTGGAACATTTAGAAAGACTGATTAGAGTGTGAAGCTCTTGAAGTAGCCTAAATAATCAAGATATAATTAACGTGAAGATCCCTCCTTTTTGTACATCACTACTATAGTTCCAAATTGGAGAAGTGTTTTGGTTATACGATCAAATTTTTCTTGATTAAAACTTTTTGAAGTAGAGCTTTTCTAAAATTCACCACACATGACTTGTATATGGATGTTACTCCCAATTCGATTTGTAGGTATAAATTTGGCTTGCATTGTGCTGGGGATAGGTATGGAGAAGTGGTGAAACAACCTGCTTGATTCTCTGAAAACAGGGATTGTTTGTTTCTGTGAAAGGTACAGGAAGACCTTGTTTCATCCTGTGCTGTGTAGTCAGGGGCTATATACAGTGTGGGTATTCTGACAGAAGAGCTGCAATATATGCATTGGGCTAAATCTTGCTGAAATTGGGTTAGCATATACCAGTGCTGAGCTCTGTCCTATTTGTTATGTGCTTGGGAAGTGATAATTGTGCTAGAAATGGCTCCAGTGACAGTCACGGTGTTCCTCATATTTCCATACTCCAATACCGTGTACTCAGAGCCTTGTCAATCTGCACAACTACACAGATACTATAGACAGCTCAGTAATAACTTCTAGACATAAATGTGAATATGTTAATAACCCAAAGAAAAAAGAATACATCTGTGATCATTGTCTTCTAACCTTTAGCAAACACCTAGTTTCTATATATGCACATTTCGACCTTGCTTTGTTCTGTGTTTTGTTTCTTGAGTAGGGTAACTGAGGAATTTTGAAGAAAATAAAATTTCAGAAACATGACAGTTGCTCTTTTTCTTGATTAAAGAAGCTAAGTTTGGTCTGGTTTTTTTTGTTTTGTTTTTTTCTTCTAGGTGCTTCTCTGTGGATCCACAGTGAAAAGCAAGGGCTTGTACTTCTCGCCCCAGCCTATGGCATTGATAAATTGTACTTTGATGGATACACATTCAGGGTATCATTCTTCCTCTTCATAAGATTAGGTGTTAAGAAATTCCCGTAGGATTCCCTTAAATCTGTGTGTATGAATGCAAGAGTGTACACTGGCAAAGGGAAGTGTGTGCAGAGCACAAAAAAACCTCAAAGGGAAGACGATGCTACAGGATTGCACAGTCCTACTCTTTATTTCTGAGTGTGAGAAATGAGAATCTTTGATCAACAAAAGTACATTGTTCTTGCAGTACAGGTGTATATTGGGAAGCGGGTCTGTGAGTGTACACACGCTGAGTCAGCAGTGCCTTTGCAAGAAAAATGAGTTTTCAGCTCCTGAGCACTGTTCTTACAGCTGTATAATTCTTCAAAACAGCAAAAATTCAGCCATTCTTTTTAGATAAATGAGTAGTTTAAAGTCTGCACTAAAATTAATATGAAGCTGGAACATAAAAGGTCAATAAACTGTACCTGTACTATCAAAACAGCCACCAGAAAAAAGCTTCAGCATATTAATAGTCCAGAGCATTAATAGCTTAACAACCTAGACTGGCACAGTAGGTTATAAAGACTGTAGCAGTTATAGATGCTGCAGCCCACCAGGAGTTTGGCATCTCTGTCAGACTGTCAGACCCTTTTGAATTTTTATCAAAGAGATTTTAAATGTATGTGCATTACCTTACACTGGAAGGGACCTGCATAGCAAAAATGTGCTCCACAGGTATTATTTTTCTTTAACTCGAAATACTTCTCACTTCTTTTTCCTCCAAGATTCAAGTTGCTTTATGGATGGCAGGGAAAATGTGTGGACTGTGTGGAAAATATGATGCAGAATGTGAACAGGAATATCGGATGCCCAATGGATATGTAGCTAAAGATGCAGTGAGCTTTGGGCATTCTTGGATTTTGGAAGAAAAGCCTTGTAGAGGAGGTATGCTAGCTCTAATAAATTTAACATAATATTACTGCAGTTGTTCAGAAAATATAGAATCTGTTCAGAAAATTTTAAATCTGTATATATTTTGGAAATAAAATCATATTAGAAGATTCATTATTAAGTTATATAGTAATTATTAAAATTACTTGCAAGTTGAGAAAGAAATAAGAAATCACAGGTTAAACAAGCCAAAATATACAACTTAGTTGAAGTTCAAAAACAAGATGAATCAAAATCTTGTTTCAGTTTTGAAGTATTTTCGAAGAAGATCAGAAAGAGGATAAAATTTGCATGGAATGCTTTGATTTAAGTACAACAGCATTTTCCAGACATCAATTTTCAGCAATTGGCCCATCAAAAAATCAGATGGGGATTAGTAGTTATTACCATGGCTGACCACCTGGTTTTTGAACCAGTGCAACCTGTCAAGCAAAGCATTCAAGTACATGAACAGTTCCAGGGACTTAATTACATGGTTGAAATAAAACCCCTGCATTTTAAGACTTTCAGCAGATTAGGATCTTATGGTGTGCTGGTGCTCTCAGCTGAGGTTATGATGCAACATCACACCACGGTGCTCGAGAACAGGCACGTTGCATGTGTAGAGACTTGCCCTGTGGGAAGGACATCCTCAGTCCCTGGAGATGGCTTGTACATGTCTATCTCTACATTAACTGTTATTCTTCCACGTTTTTGTCACAAATTCTGGGCAACAAACTTGCTTTACATACCCATACACAATAATATTCCTGTGGCTGGTAGTGACCACATTCTGTTTCCTTTTAACATATGGTGGAAACTGCTGAAATTTGAAGATATAAAACTTATAGCTAGGAATAAGTTGTGGTCTGTTTAGCTTCTCACTTGTAACTGTTTGTCCTGGGAATCCAAAATGAGATTGATGTTACTTGCTGGCAGCAATGACTGTTTGCTCTCTATCTGCACCAGTTCTGTGTCTGAATGACATTGGTAATAATGCAATTCTTTGGGGATTAATTTTATTTGGCCAGACATCTTGCCTTTAGTTCCACTGCTGAATATCCAACATTTTAAAATGTGGTTTGACAGCTATTCTGTAAGCAAGTTTACTTTGAAAAATGTTTATTATAAAGTACCTCAGACTATGTTTCTACATCCTGATCTAGAAACAGACCAGTTGCATTTGAAATTAGCTTTCCAGGACTCCATATCTAACAAGCTGATTTGAAAGGTTTATCAGACTGTAGAGCTGCTTCATTTATGATCAAAACACTGTTTTCACAGAGGGGAAGTTGTTTGCAAATTGGCGGTGTTGGCAGATGGGTCCTTCTTGGGGAGGTGTGGAGCTTTTGACTGTAAGCACTTAAGCTGTCCCCAATGATTATTGCAGCCTGCAAGCTGCGGCGCTCCTTTGTGAAGCTCGAGAAGACGGTTCAGCTCACCGGGGTCGAGTCCAAGTGCTATTCCACGGAGCCTGTGCTGCGCTGCCTGAAGGGGTGCTCTCCCACCAAGACTACTCCAGTCACTGTCGGCTTCCACTGTCTCCCTGCTGGTAAGTCAACAAAAATCCTACTGATAGGAGCTGAGCAAAAGTATAAATAGATTGTGACTTGACTCAATCATTCCACTTGAAAAGTGTGAATAATATAACATAGACATAAGTAGGTGTGGACTTAGTGCCCTATTGACTGAAGCCCTTTCCCTGTTTTATTAATAGGCAAGCATTCCTTCAGTGAGAGAGATGATTTTCTGTTGTACATTTACTTGTTTTCCTTGTACTGGAATTT
Source organism: Corvus kubaryi (assembly GCF_017639235.1). Lineage (NCBI taxonomy): Eukaryota > Metazoa > Chordata > Aves > Passeriformes > Corvidae > Corvus > Corvus kubaryi. The sequence continues at coordinate 12,215,792 of NW_024581108.1, forward strand.
AAAATCTAAACTGAATTCACCTTCATGGTGCTTAGGGCTGTCAAGGTAAGGGCAGGATAACAGCACAGTCAACAAGGTGATTCAACTGAAAAGTTTTTACTGCAGCCTGTGGAGATTGAGCCATACATGACCAAGTGCAGCACCCTGAAACGGGCATCCTTGCCTTGCATTTTTCAGATTTCACTGCCTTTGGATATGATCCTATTTCACTGAGCTGATTTAGGCACTAGAAGTACAGGTGTGGACAGGATTCTTGCACACAGGCCCAGTGATATAGGAGGATTTATTTTCTATAGGTATAGTATGGATGATAAGAGATTAGATAAAGTCGATATAGGTTATATAGAGCATAGAACTGTATCTGTTTTCCAAGTTTTTTTTCTTAAAGATCATAATGCCCTTTCCTAAATGTATCATTAATAAAATTCTGCATGGAAGCAGTAGCTTTCAAGGTAGAACTGGCTTATTAATGAAGTGGGTTTCCTGGAACATCTCTATGTGACTGAGACAAATATAAATATGTAAATCAGTGAGGAACAGCCAAGCCTGCTGTAATTAATGACTAGTGTATGGTAAATGCTGTACCTTGCAGAACTATTTGTGAAGTAAGCCGTTTACTTTTCATTTCTTGTTCCCCATCAGATTCAGCTACCAGCCTGACAGACAAGCAGACGAAGTTTGACCAGAAGTCAGAGGATATGCAGGACACTGTTGATGCACACACAGCATGTTCTTGTGAGAACGAAGACTGCAGTGCATGAAGCTGTACATTTGCAGCATAGGAGAAAACAGAAATACTTTCATGTTTTTATTGTGTGGTGTAAAAAACCTTGTCTTAAGGAATAATAGAGATGCTAAATTAAGTACTTGAGGATGTGTGGAATCTTCCCAAGTAATTTAAAGTATTAAACTTTATTATTGTAGAAACTGTTATGATTGCCCGTAAATATCTGATTTCATAATAAATCCATGCATGGAAAAAATTGTGAAGGCTTCCTTATTTCACTGGTAATGGAAAGAGGAGGTCTGCATAGGTTCTTCTAATCCCCCATTTCTTAGACTTCCTGAGTTTGTGACCATCTTCTGTGCCTCAGGGTCACACTGGGAATTGGGTTGGATAGCTATAGTACTACTACTCCTGATTGTTCTCTTAATGCTTCCTTCCCTGGTCCTGGGACCCTGTGCACCTGCAGCAGGAACTGATCACCTCGGTGTGATGCTGCACCCTCTACAGCAGCCATGCAGCCATGGTGCTTGGCAAGAGCTCTGTGATGGGCCAGAGCTGCTGTAGGGAGCAGCAGGCTCAGGGAATAAGCCTGAATCTCATGTCCCTGGGCAAGGCTGCTCTGAGGGAGCCAAGAACATGTTGAGTTTCGGGTGCACCACATGCAGAAGCTATGGTGAACCAGGGTCTCTGAGCAGGACAGGGTGGGGTTACCCAAGCACATCACCTGCCAAAGGGTCTGAAGCAGAGCCAGACCTCTGCATTTTGGGTGAGATGTCCCAACCTCTGTGCCCAGCAAGAGTCATCACTGCAGCCACCAACTGGTGGGCTCTGCCTCCTGCCCCCCACCACAGGTCTGTGTGGGCACGGCTCATCTGCCCTGAGCACTGGAGCCCAAAGGATTCCAGCAGATCTGGAAGCTGTTTTCTGCTTGCCCTTAACGCTGTGTTTGCAGGCTGATTATGCACGCTGGGTGAATGGGATTTCGAAAACACTTGAGAACATTCTGTAAAAATTGGGTTGTTTCGCTTTCCCCAGCAGCTTTTGCACCTTCAATGGATGCATATACCTGAGTTTTCTTGTTTGGATATCAGTTCAGAAAGGTAAAGTCCTTAGTACCAAAAGAAATATGTTTGAAAGGCCTAAGTATACGGTTCTGTGCAGTTTAAATGCTGCCATGGTAACCTGCACTGCAGAGTGAAGGGGAACTGGCAGCAGCAGTAAAGCCATGAGCTGGTGGGTTTGCTCCTTGCCTGGAACTCACATGGAGCAGTGATGGAAAGCACAGATTTTCAGGTAACCTCAGGCTGAATCCAGCAGAATCCAGGGCTTTATGTGGCCCCCAGAGCCTGGCTCTGCTGGCAATGCTGGCATGAACTCCCAGCTCCAGTGGGGGCAGCCCATGGGGCTCTTCTCTTCCCAACGTGCCAAAGCTGGAACACAGTTTTGGGGGGATTTTTGTCTTCCAGCCTCAGCATTCAGATGTGATGAGCTCAGCAGCACCACCCTGGCAGGAGACCCTGGGTGAGCATCAACCAACCACCAAGGCAGCCAGCGCACCTGTGGGACTGCAGGAGGATGTGGGCTGTAGGTGTCCACCTCATGAAGGCTGTGGAGAGCCCTCAGCCTCTGCTCCTCTCCCGCACTGCCACTGTGGAGGGAGCTGAGCACAGTTTGAGGGAAATGCTGTTCAGGCCAGGTCCTGGACTCAGCAAAATTTTTTGTGACCATCATAATTTTCTTAGGTTTTGGGGCTTTTCCTTTCTCTTTTTAATTCAGGTTATGTCCTTTCTAAAAGGGCTGAGAGTATATGGGGGCAAAGGCTTGGAGCTGATTTGAGGTACTGAAGAAATGACCTAGAAAAAGAGAGGTTTCAGTTTTATTTAAAAATTGCTAAAGACAAAACCCTTGCCAGCAGGTTTAGGTGACCCTTGAAGCAGAAGAACAGATGACCCTGCCCCATGGCAGCAGCATGGCTGGGGTGACTGGGGATGCAGCATCTGCTGCCCAAAGGGAGGGATGGGGTGGGATGGGAGCAAGGTTCTGCAGCCCCAGGCTGCAGTGCTGGCAGTTTTTGGGGGACCCTGCCCTTGCAGCTGGGTGCAGCCTGTACAGCTCCCAGTGAAGACCCTTATTTTGAGGACTGTTGTTTGACCCTTATTTTGAGGAGTCACTGTTATAGTGTGATATTTCAGTGATACATTGTTATAATTTTGAGAATACAAGCATTGTTGCATTTAATATTGCCATCACAGCAGCTCTCTGCTTGTACTGCCACTGACCTCAAGTCCTTGCTACTTGCAAGCTGGGGGTTTTTTTGAAAAAACCCAAACCTGTGCAGCTGCACATAGCTATGCCATAATAGCTTTTGGGCCTCAAGTGCTAGTGGCCAGTAGCTGTATACTCAAATACTTTAATTACATTTACCAAATCTCCAAAGCCATGACACAACTCTCTAGCAAATAGCTTGGCTTTCTATCATGTGCTACCAGTTTTACAAGGGAAAGGGTTAAAAAATCAGGACTTGAATATAGGGCCAGTAAAAACATGGTGAAGGGTTTGTCACACTTCAAAAATAATTTTTTTTGCCCTACAGATGCAATCTTTGATCTAGGAACAAAATCCACTGTCAGACATTACAAATTATATCCCAACTGCTAATTATAAACAAACATCACCTAAACAGCATTACAAAAACTAAGCTGTCTTGGATAGGAGCCACTGGTCTGTTGATGAGAAACTGAATCCAGTTCCTTCCCACAGTGAGCTGGGCAGCAGCAGCTCTGGTTCCCCACCCGCAGAGGAGAAGGTTGGTAGGCAAATAGTAGCCACACAGTGCCAGTGTGAATCCTCCCCAGTCCTGGGGCTGCCTTTGCCCTCCTTTTGCCGGTTCCTAATGGAGCAGCTCCATGACCTGACTGGAGGGAACGGGGGACTTGGGAACAAGGCCAAACCCTGGAGCCAAGAGCAGCCTGAGAGACCTGTGGGGTTGCCTCCAAAAGGACAGGGAAAATGCCCACTGGTGAGAGAAGGGGCCTCCACCATGGGGTAAGGATGCCACCCCTTGTTTTATGATGTGAAAAGAGTTTGGGTGGTCTGCATGTTGTCCACCTTTGTTAAACCAAGGGGTTTTGTGTCTGCAACACCTGTCAGCCTCACCCCTTCCCCCTTGCCAGGCAACCCTCATCAACACCCCTCTTTTCACCCCTCTGTGAAAGGGGCTGGCACATCAGCCGTGGAAGAGAAGCCAGGTGAGGGCAGCATGGACGCCAGCGGCACCTTTGTGACCATGACGGGAGGTTTGTGTTACTGGGTGAAGTCCCCGTCCCCAGAGAGCAGTGCCATACTGACAGCCTGTCCCACTCACAGCAGGGCAGGGGTGGGTACAGTGTCACAGGAGGGCTGCCCAGGGTTTTGCACAATCCTGCTGAGGCACTATCAGTTAGATAAGCTCTGTGTCTTATGGTCAGGTCAGGATAACCTGGACAAAGTCAGCACAGACTGCAATAGCACTGGGTCCTTTCAGGGAGTAAGGGTAATTAGTAGTTTTACTTACATAATAATGAATTTTGGCTTGAATTATGTTTTAATACTTTTAAGCACTTGTTTCTAAAGGTACTTTCAAGGCATTCAGTTGGCGAAGTGAGAATAACAGCACTTGTGATGGTTTTGATTCAGCAAAAATACCCATTGCCCTGACCCCCACCCCCTTTCCCTCAAAGGGTTTGTTGGGTGGTTGATAAGAAGTTGATAACTCAACAAAATTCACTGTGCCTGTTAATAATTCTTCTATAAAAGCCACAGATTTTCCCCTGTGGGCTTCAGTCACTTTTAACATGAAGGGACTCATCCTGGCCCTGGCGTTCACCCTCGTGGGTAAGTTGAAGCTTTACCAGCACTGCCGAGCTGTTACAGCCACTGTGATCCTGAGCAAATTGCATCTCCTTGGGGCTTTTCAGGGATATTTACAGCTTCATTTGCAGAAGCCCTTTTATAGCTTCAGCTGTAAACTATTAGATTTCTGTGCTAAGCTCAGCAGCAGGAGAAAAGCCAAGCAAGCAGCAGCTAGTGAGCAGGGCTGGCATGGGCTCAGTGTCCTGGGGTGTAGGGTGAGCCCCATTACTGGTGGTTTGCCAACTATTAGCACGCTGACTTAATGAATAATACATGAAAGGATCTATAGAAATGGTTTTTTTTCATGAACACTTTTTTTTCCTTCCTCACAGGGGGCCAGAAGCAGGACCTCGGTAAGTGGCTCCCCTGCCAGCAGCTCCCTTGCTGCCTTCCCTTACAGCCTTGCCTTGCCCACTGCTTGCACTTGTTTTTTGGCAGTGGCAGCTTCACCTTTCTTTGCTGGGCTGGTTCAAGTAACATCACAACAGTCACAGCCAAGAAGATGTTTCTGTTATATTTTTTTCCTAACAGAGCCTGTTTTTCATATGGGCAAGACCTACCTGTATAGCTATGAGAGTATCATTGTGCATGGGTTCCCTGACAGAAGCCTAGCCATGGCAGGGGTGAGGCTGACCAGCCAGGTGGAGATCAGCCGTGTGTCTCACAGTGACCACCTTCTGCAGGTAAATCACTGTGGGCATAGGAGCCCACCTATCCACTCACACACCTACTCACCCACCCTTATCACGCAGTTATAGAAGCTCAGTTCACACCTCCAGGCTGGCAAAATAAGTGGCAAAAAGAAGTAGAGCTCACACAAAAGCTATGGGCCCTACCCACTGCTGGATGACCCTCTAAGCCCAGTGTCAGTCCATGCAGTTTCCCCCAGGCAGTGGTGATTCCCCAGTGGGGGCAGAGGTGTGGACATGGGCACTGAGCTCTGCACCCTGTACATGCAAGACATGATGGGGAGAGCTGAGGGCACTGCTGAAGGGTCTGCAGCTGCATCCAGAATGTTTTGGATTACTGGCAGGGACTTACAGGGAGCACAGGCTTACTCACAGCCTGCTCCTCTGCAGGAAGGAGATGGAGCTGCTCCAGCTCTGCTGCCATCAGTATCTGAGCCCCTTGACTAAAGCTACCTCAGGTTCATCTCCCTACAAAAATATGGCAGGCAGCTGCATTAAAGAAATGTCCTTAAGATAGTTTTACTAAGGTAACACTAAGCCTGAGTATGAAAGTGGGCATTCTAGAATGAAAGATCCATGTTTTTTTATCCTGGTCCATAGCCTAAAAAAGCTCAGCACTGGAATTCAGATATCACATGAGAAAGACCCAACTGTCTCCATTATCCCCCTTTTGATATTCTTCACATAGGCATTAATTCAAATGTGAAGAATTCTAATGGTAATGCCTGTGTTTAGCATAATGATATCAGATTTGGAAGCACTGTTACTCATCAAAAAGATTAAAACAAACAGCTTAAAATACTGGCATGGCACGAAAGACCACAGACAAGGGATTAAGAAGACAGCAAGTGGGGGAAAAGCTGTAAGAGGTGCACTTAGCACTCGCCCTAGGAGTTTTCTCAGTCTCTCATCCTGCACATATATTAGGGAAACAGTGTGAAGGAATACCTATTGTCAAACTTCAAACACTGCTGCAACTGCAGGCTCTGTGTAACCTCGATGGAGTCGCTATAATATTAGCAGTTGCAGACAACAGTCTTGAGTAGGATTTAATTTGAGAAAATGTGACAAGAGGCGAGCCACCCTTTCAGCATTGCTGATGAATGCCTAAAATAAAACAGAGCACAGAGCCCACACCTTTTCTCTCTACGCAGGAACATGTACTTTTATGCACGAGGGTGGGAGGTGTGTTTAAGTATGGGACTGGATAGGTCTGTGCATGAGGGCACACGCTTCCCACTAGGTAGCAGTCAAGGACTTGTGAACAAGCTTTACAGCCTGGGGAGCTCAGAGGGATGTCAGCCACTTCCAAAGGTGTGAGCTCCTGCGGTCACCTCTGCTCCCCCATCAGCTGTGCCACGGCCTTAGTGCTCGGGGACGTGCTGGGACCTGGAGCAGCAGCCAGAACAGTCCCTGTGTGTTTAGGCAGGCAGCTTTGGCAATAATGGCTTGGCTGCCTTGCAGACTGAAAGGAGATCTCACTTGTCATCTGTGGGAAAGGAGTGAGTATCCTGTCTGTACTGATTGCTGGTAGCTGGTGTTTCACTCACCCTATAATCTTCATGACTTGCTGAACTTTTGGATCCTGCTCACATAATCTTATTTTTCTGGCAGAAATCCTTCATGGAAGTTTGTATTTTCAAGGATGCTTCCTAGGCCAAGCACAGAAGTCTGAGTTGGAAACTGTTTCCTGCAATGTTGGACAAGTGACTTTTTTGCCATGGATAAGAAGTGTCCGGTTCCCCTATTATAGCACTGTTTCAAACTGATGGGGAACAGTATGATTGTTTTCCTGTTTTTGTTCACAGATTGGATCACCAAAGCTGGAGGAACACAATGGCTTCTGGCCCACTGACCCCTTCATTCCATCTTCAAGGCTCTCAGAAACTCTTGCTGCATGTCTCAGCCAGCCCTTTAAGTTTGAATACACTGAAGGAAGGGTTGGAAGTATTTTTGCCCCTGGGGGCTGTCCCATTCTGTGCATCAACCTAGTGAGAGGGATTCTAAACATGATGCAGATAACCATCAAAAAGTCACAAAATGTGTATGAACTACAGGAGGTTTGTTTTTTCCATTCTGATTTTACTTTTATTCACATTTTATCATTAAAGAGTAAGTTATACTTCCCAGACTGTTTTCTTTGACCTTTTTATTGCTGTTTCAAGTGGGAAGTTCACTGTGTTTAACCAATGCTTGCAGGCTGGGATTGAAGGCATCTGCCAAACCAGATACGTTATCCAGGACGACAGCAAGAATAACCGTGCCACCATTTCCAAAAGCAAGGACCTGACAGACTGCCAGGAGAAAGCGGTGGAGAACCTGGGAATGGCATACATCCGGCCCTGCCCGACCTGCCCCCTGGTACGAGAAGCACGGAGCCACCGCTGCCCTGCTCGGCCATGAGCCACTGCTCAGCCCTCACGTTGCACTGATGCTCGTAGGTGGCTTGGCTTGCCTGGGCTGACCAGCCCGTTCCTGTTTCTGAGTGGGTCTCTTTGCACTTCTAGAAAGAAAAAAACATTAAGGGCACAGTGACGTTCATCTACCAGATGAAGTATGGTGACAGCGGGGCATCGTTGACATCTGCTATGTCGGACCAGGTGTACCAAATCTCTCCTTTCAATGAACCCAACGGGGCAGCAGTCATGGAGGCAAGGTAGGAACTGTGCGTGTCCTCACATTATCATAACCAGGAGGAGATGCCTAAAACATACTTACTGTTGATTTTTGAGATAACCAGAAGCATCTGGCCTGTGGCTGCCAAGGGCCAAAACACTGTACAGCCTGTGGGATGCCCACCCCAGATGCCCAGGATGTTTCAGGTAGCATGTGCCCTACTGTTTAGGTCCCCTGAAACATCTGTCCAACCTCTCAGAGAATGTAGCAAACTCTCACAAAGGCTTTTGCAGTCATATGGCTTTTCCAGATAATCGTGAGCAATGGATGAACAGAGAAGTGCACGATCCATTTGCAGTCCCTCTGGGTACCCCTCAGTCGGCTCCAATGCTGTACAAGTCCTCCATGCACAGAGTGTGGTTACAGGCTACTGATGTATTTCCCTCTTTCCCTTGAAGACAACAGCTGTCTCTGGTCGACGTTAAAAGGTCTCCTATCAGTGCACCAACATCTCAGCTGCAAAACCAGGGGAATCTTCATTACAATTTCTCAGGAGAACTACCCCAGATGCCAATTCCTCTAGTAAGAATTAAAAATCCAGATTTACAGGTATTAGAGCCTTACTTTCACACACTTCCATTATTTATAAAGTTAACAGATCATCACATAATTACTTTAGACACGGATCCTTCCAACTGTTTTTTCCACAGTTAACAGAAACGCTGCGGCAATTAGTTCAGAATAATGAGAAAGGAGCCACTAAAGAAGCTTCAGCCAAGTTCTTACAGATGATCCAGCTTTTTCGTGTAGCAACCCTCGATCAAATCGAGTCTTTGTGGCTGCAGTTTGTCAATGAACTCCCCTACAGGTAACTGTTGCCTTCAGCCAGGGTTTCTGATCAGAGGCACACTGGGCAATGAGGAGACTGAATCCTCCTCTCCCTGGCAGGCCCTGGTTCCTGAGCGCCATCTGTGCTGCTGGAACTACTGACACATTCAGATTCCTGAAGCAAAAAATCCATGATGAGAAGCTGAGCATCTGGGAAGCAGCTGCAACTCTCCCTCTCGCCTTCCATTTTGTTACACCAAACAAACAAACCCTGGAAATTGCCTCAGTGAGTACAGATCCTTCTTCCATCTATTTTCCCTCTCACTCATTTTTAAAGGTGAATTCATAGGATTATAAGTGAAAGATACAGCATATCTACTTCTAAATTTGTAAAATGCAAGGTATTAACAGAAATGGGGAATTCCTCAGAAAATACTCCCAAATACTTGTTGCCAAAAGTTTGTAATTATATTTGATGTTAAACACCACAAATTATAAGAAAACTGCTCTTGATTCTTTTTGCCAAATCAGAAGCGGGAAAAAAAAAAAAAGGACAAATTCTAGAAAATAATACAATGTAACCAATATCTAACGTGCATACAGCATTACTGGAGCAAGTCTGCGAAATTTTCTTGTAGCTGAATATCTAGTACTTGATTTAATTCCTGAAATTATTTAGAAAAAGCACAAATCAATTTTATCTATTTCTCAAATGCACTTACTGATAAATATAGCTCTAATCAGTAGAAACAGTAAATAATGATACTTCTTCCTTCTGCAGACTTTTCTGACCTGTCCCCAAATCCAGAAAATAGTGTTGCATAGGATAATTGTTTACCTAGGATATGGTAGCATTGTGAATAAATACTGTGCTCAGGCTGTACTATGTCCAAATGAACCTCTACAGGTACGTGACTCTCATTTCTTATTATAAAAGGTGAAGAAATTTTTAAAATGTCATTAATTTAGCTCTTACAATGCTGGCAATTAGGTAACTCACTCTTTGCATGCCTCACTCTTAGCAGTGCAAAGACAGAATGAAACACTGAGCTGATTCCTTTGAAAAATCAGGTTGTAACAGTCCAGAATTTCAAACGTAGGGCTAAAAGCCCAGGGGGATAACGGATCCTGTAACCAGCCTTAAAGTGAGTTTAGGTGTGACAAAATTTGGATTAAAGCAAAATAATTATGATTCTATGATTCTACTTTTACATTAGGTAAAGTGTGCTTAAGAGATGTATTAAAAAAGCAGTGAAGTGTGAATATATGCAAAGCTCTGGATATGTCATAGGTTAGGGCTTCCAAGGAGGCCCTGCTACACAATTGCATTTCACTGTCAGAAATATTCAGGACATTGTCCTTGGACTATGCAGCTCCAGCTCCTTGCTCAGCAGGGCCACTGAGAAGGCCTTGCTGCTGTTTGACAAGTTTTTAAATCTTCTAAGAGTGAAATAAAGCCAAGCCACCAGAATGGTAATGTTCTTCTCAGAACAACAAACCTGTTCAAGTAAACTTGAAATTGCTATCAGAAGTGAAAAATATGCGAGTGCAATTTGGCAGGGCTGGCAGAGATGGCCCAGGGAACAACTGAACCTGGCATCAGCTCAGCGCTGCCTTTGAACTTGCAACAGACTCTCTGGTGCAGGCACCCACCTGGGATTGTCTCCTACACTCAGGCTCAGGCACAATTCAAAATCAATTACAACACCGTGCAAGGAGAAAATCAAGTTTATTTGTGTGGCCCGTGTTTGGCATCCTGATAATGATGGTGAGATTTTTCCTGGGAGAAAAGTCTGAACAGCTCTGTTCTGGGATTTGCAGCAGTAGTTGTTTTGCTTTCCATGGCAATGCACATTTTTATGCATTATTACAAGATCATTACCTGGTAAGATTAACATGGTCTGCTTCATTTTCAGCCACTCCACCATCTTGCTACTGAAGCCACCAACAAAGGTGATGCCAAAGACATGTCCTTGGCCCTGAAAGCCATTGGCAATGCAGGAGAGCCAGCCAGTATCAAACGCATCCTGAAGTTTTTGCCAACATTTTCCTCAGCTGCAGCTTCATTACCAAACAGAATTCATGCTGATGCTCTGTTGGCCTTAAGGAAAATTGCAAGAAAAGACCCTGTAAAAGTAACTGAAATTATCACTTAAACAAATATCTTAAAGGGTATGGGTTTGCTTAGTGATTCAGGAATAATAAAACCATCAGGTAATGTTAGCAACTCCAGGTAGGTTTCTCAGTTACTGGTCTTCCTCTTGCCCACGCTGCAAACTCCTGACATCACCCCATCCTTGCTGATATCCTGGGAAAGAGTTTGCTTTAGTCCCTGTAATACTGGGCCCATTCCTAATGGGTGTTTCTCCCTGGGTTCATGGTGCACCCAGCAATATCTTCCTTTTCAGTGACAGGACTTGTGCTCACGCCTCTTGTTTAGGGTTCTGTTCTCCATTCACTGCAGAGCACATATGCACTGCTTAGGAAATACTGCTCACTGGGAAGTTATGGGCTACTCAGAGGTTGTATCTTCCTCCTGTAGGTCAGGGAAATCACTCTCCAGGTCTTTATGGACAGCACGCTTGCTCCAAATGTCCGAATGGTGGCTTGTGTTGTCCTCTTCGAAACCAAGCCTGCTCTTCCAACAGTAGCAGCTCTGGCCAGCTCACTGCTGACAGAGCCCAGCCTGCAAGTAGCCAGTTTTGCATATTCACACATGAAGACTTTGGCAGCAGGCAGGATCCCACAGCTCTATAAACTGTAAGTAGATGAAGAAGTACATTTTTAGTAGCAAATGGAGATGTTTTTCTTGCAGTTTTCTAAGAATTTGGTCACAGCTGGCTCTCTTCATATGGTTTTAACTCTATTATTCAGGTCTGCTGCTTGCAACGTTGCCATTAAACTCCTGGGCCCCAGACTTGACAGGCTGAGCTATCGTTACAGCAAGGTCATTCAGATCAGCGACTATTCCTGTGAGTACCATCTGCCCTGTGCACTTCCTCAGCTTAGGTACCCAAATACCTCTATTGTGTTCTATGATTTTCATCCAAAATCCAGCCATGAGCTGTGAGTTTAGTGCACTCTTGAAATAGAAAAAGCAGAAGAGCCTCCTAACATGCACATTAAATCAGCACACGTGCAAAATTCCCTGAGGCTCTTTCTCAAATCTCTGGTATCTGCTGAGGAAAGTGGTGCTTGCAAATGGGTTTAGGCCTCCTTCTTCAGTCCCTGGGATTGTGCTGGCTCTGCCTTAGGACAAAGTCCTCCTATTGAGGTTGCAAACTTGAGGACCTGTGGGACTGAATCCTGACAAAACCCCTTGTTATCTGCTACAGCACATACCTGAGGTGGCTTACGTGCACCAGACACCTCAGAGAACCTAATTTCTGCTGCTTTTTATTCCTGTGGCAGCTCAATATCAGGCTGGTGCCATTTGGAGGGTCTATCTAATGAACAGTCCCAGTACCATGTTTCCATCTGATATAATCACAAAAGTAAGAGGATATTATGCAAACACTGCAACGGATATTATTGAGGTAAGTATTGCATTAAGGCAGCCAGCTTTTGGACTGTGATGCAGTGTTTAATTCCATTTCTGGCTGTGAGGGTGGATGTGGAAGGGAAAATTTAGATAATGATTATGATTTTACTTAGGCTTCTTCTTTTATTTGGGCTTCTTGACATATACATTCATCAATGAACACACCCAGTATAGGCATGTAAATCTAGAAGCAGAGGAAAGCTTACACAGCAGAACATCCATCTGCCCACCTAAAGTCACATGGGATCCAGGGTATTTTGCATAAGTACAGGGAAATTAAATTTCAGCCAGCAGTACAGCCAGGGCAGCACAAAGCTCCATGTAACAGCATGCAGAAATTTACACAGCTTCTTGGGCAAGCTTTGCAGCCTGGGCTGTGTTCTGCACTACCCTAAAATTATCCCTGTTAACTAATTTAAGGCTGGCTGGCTCAGCACGTCCTCAGCATCTGCAGCCATAGCCTGCAGTCATCCGCCAGGTAGACATGTCCTTGTAATGCAATGGCTTCATGAAACAAGTATTTCGTGTGGCCTCGGTGAGTTAATACCAGGCACAAGGGTTTTCCTGAGCTCTCTTGTACTTGGGCTGTGATACCTGACTCTGTTTCCTACAGGTGGCTTTCCGGTCACAAAGCCTAATCCAGTTTATCAGGAAGCAGAACATCCCCTTTGCTGAGTATGAAACGTACAAGACCCTGAAGGAGCTGGGTAAATTGGTATGTCTGGGCACCCTTCCCACTTGTCTGCAACAGACAGCTCCTGACAGCACCAGGGTTGCATCACCCACCCACTGAGGCATCCCTTCCATGTTTCTGGAAGAAAGGAGTCAGTCATCCTGTTCAGTCATGGAAAGCTCTACTTACATTGTACTTACTCTTTCAACAGATGCCACCTTTTCACTCAACGTGTCAGCTCTTAATGTATAGTACAAAAGATGAGGATGCTGCTGGGAGCCAAAATGCTTTAAAGTGTATGTTAGAACACACCAAGTAGTTGCTCTTCTCTTTTAAAAGGGTTATTGAATAAGGTTTTCCTTCATGAGTCCTTAGGTGTCACCTACTACTTACAGCAGCAGAAATTACCAAGCCCTTACCTCACCCTTACATAGGGAAACTCTCTCTGAAATCAGATATGCAATATAAGAAAAGCCACATCAGTTCAGACCTGTAAGATGTCTATTAGGTTTTTGGCTAAGGAAACACAGTTCTCATCCTTCAGATGGGATCTACTCTTTGCTAATACATTACTCCATTTAAGTGACATTTTCTGCTTCTTCGCTTTCTTCCCATCTCTCCTTAACACTACAGCTTCTGGGTTGGAAAGAACTGCCACCTGAAGACCCCCTGATATCTGCTTACATCAAAATATTGGGTCAAGATATCGCCTTTGTTGACATTGACAAAGATGCCATTCAACAGATGATGATGGTACTGACAAGGCTGTTGAATTTTTTGTCTGCAATGCTGAATGATTTCCCTTCTGTGTCTCCTCTTACCTAACCTACTTCTCTGTTTCCAGAGTCTAACTGGATCATCAAACTGGCAGCCAGTGGTGAAAAAAGTGGTGGAAGAGGTCCAGAGAGGCATTTCAGGCCAATGGGCCCTGCCGGTGATGGTGGGTGAGATGCGGCACATCGTCCCCACCATCGTCGGCCTGCCCCTGGAGCTCGGGCTGTGCGGGGCCGTGGTGGCCCAGGCTGCGGCTGACGGTGAGCTTGGGCTGCCAAACTGAGCAGCTGCCCCACAATAACTGTGGGTCAAATCCCTCTGCTGAAATTCAATCCTGCTATATTCTTGAAAAATACGCCAGTAATGTCAAAACATTAGTGACCAGCTACCTCCAAAGGGTTTGAGGAGTCATTAGCATATTTCACCTGAGATGTATTTGTATAACTCTAATTTGGATTAGCAAACTTGAAATAACCATGTAAAGTATTTCAAAATGTAAAAGCATTGCCTTTGCATTAACTACTATGCTTATTGAAAGCATTATATCCCCAGAATTTATTGTTTCTGTGTTCATGTAATTTCTGTCTGTCTTTTTCAGTGGATGTAAAGGTATCACCACCAGTATCTGAGAATTTTAGACCCTCACAGTTGTGGGAAGCCAAGGTGGATATTCATGCTGACATCAGGCCAAAGTAAAAATTACATTTATTTTCACATACACAAGCATTTATATTTAGAGTTATATTTGACATAGGTATGTGGTGGCATGTAGCTATACAGGGATCTTACTTGTCCCATACTTTGGACAAATGTGCTAGTCCAGAGGAGCAAAGTTATGAGAAAGTAACACAATCCCCTGATGCTTTACAACCCTGCAAATCCAGCAGTGTGCATGGTATCCCACAGGTCATTGTGCTGTTCTGCCATTGCTAAAAATGCTCACATTTGTAGTTTCCAATGACTAAAGATACTAATATCTGAAAATATGTCATCTTAGGTATTAAGTTTTTTATAATTTCAGCATAGAATCACATCATCACCTGGCATAAGCCAGAAGGATTTCAGGGGGGAAAGGGGAATGCTTCTGGATCTGCAAAAGCAACAGTAATGATAATAGTAATAACGATAATAATGATAACATTAACAGCAATGATAATAATAAAAGTAGTGATAATATTAAAAAAATTGACAGAATCTGAACCTACAAAAGTCTGGAGTTAGCTTGTCCTCAAGCAATGTATCAGTGGCAATGCAGTCAGAAGGCCCATGTTAGCTTTGCTTTTCAGACAAATCACTTCACCTTTTCAGCTTTTTGCTTATCCTGTTGTGATAAATCTCTTCATCCATCCGTAGTGGGTCTTACAATAAACAGAACAGCATGAAAATGTAATTTTTCATTTCAAAGTTAAATTTATGCATAAAATTATGTAATTATGACTGGTTTTATTTCCACTCTTTCAGAGCATATTTTCATACGATTGCAATGATGGGGATTAATACGCAATACTTTCAGAGTGGTCTTGAATTTCGTGCAGAGTTCAGTGCCAACACTACAATGAAATTTGATGCCAGGATAAATATGAAAGAGAAAAATTTGAAGATTGAAACCCTTCCCTGCCATCAGGAGGCTGAGCTTGCAGCTGTGAGGTACAGAAGAGCTTTTTGCATTTTGCTTGCTCTGTGTTACTGATTGTGAGTTCCCTGTTATAAAATCACACATATACAACTGGTTGTTAAGGTCTGCCAGACCTGGCAGCCACATAAAGCTTAGTACTGTCTTTTTTGCACCAGCAGAGAAGGGTAGAGTGAAATCAGAAGGTGTTACTTGTGTGCCATTTATCACCTTCACAGGAGTGAAGTTTATGCTATTTCAAGGAACATGGAAGAAGAAGATTCTGAAAAGAAATCCCAACTTCTCCCCAAAGGAGAAATACCAAGTATCTCTGACCACCTACTGCAGTCAAAAGAAGGATCTTCAAGACCTGGTAGCTGGAAGGTAAGGGAGCCTCTCACCATTTGTACTGCAGACAGGCAGCTCGTCAGAAGGGCTGGGCACCCCTGACACAGACGCTGTCATAAACCAGATCACAAACACAGGAATGGTGAGATTCAACAGGGCCCTGATATTTCTCAAACCAAGCCTAAGGCCTAATGGGTTCATGACATGATCATCCACAGTCCACTCATTTTCTTCATTGCACGCAGGCAGGGCTGCTTTGACGGCATGTCTTCGTATTTCTTTGCAGCCATGAGACAGTGCCTGAAATTTACATCCTTTGTACAATATCTGTTTTTTTCCTGAATCAGAATAATGTGAAAAATTATGAAAATGGTGTGAAAAATAGGGCAGGATGTAGATTTTTCTTCCCAAATCCTGAGATAATCCCTGCAGTGGATTGCAGAAAAACTTTTTTTTATGTGCTCTTCAGCTTCTGAGGCTGGCGTGGGAGGGCTACACTGGCTTGCAGCAGGAGGGCTAGAATCCTTAAATGCAGAGGAACAGCCCCTCCAAAGAGCCCTGCAGGTTCTCATTGGGAAGTGTGTTTGTGAAGCACTGCCTGAGAAAGGGGGGCAGGAGACCTGTCCTCTTCCATAGAGCACTTTGCAGGAAACCCACTGCTTCCAGTTCCTGGATCTCTAATTTTAAGTGTTGCTTCCTTCTTTAAGCAGGACTGTCATCATTCTCTTCATTAATGGGAGGAATTATTTTAAGAGCTGGGACAATATTTTTTTGCTGGAAAATGACTTTATCTGCCATATTTTTGTTTAATGCAGCAAAGCAGTATTCTTAATGTGATATCCAAAGGATACCAGCAAGGTTCAGAAGAGGCACATCACAACAGTGCAGGAAGAAGATTTTACTCACGCAGGTTCTGTAGAAAATTTGAAAGTTTGGGATGTTCTACTTGTCTCAGCATTAAATCACGAAATTCTGCTTTCTTAAGAAATACCTATCTGCACAAATTATTTGGAGAATTTGAAGCTAAAATAATTTTAAAGCCAGGTACAGTCATAATAACAAGTTTTTCTGTCAATCACAGTGAATAATGCTCAAGCAGCACAATCCTGGAATGCTTTTGCCTTTAGTTCGTACAGATGCTGATATTGAAAAAATACAGCTGGAGGTTCAAGCAGGATCCAAAGCAGCTTCCAAAATCATTGAGGTATCAAGCTCAGGGTCAAAGGAGGAGGGAGAGGCATCTCCATATGAGAACATTCAAGTTAAACTGAAGAAGATTCTAGGCATTGAAAATGTGTTCACGGTAAGAGACTTTGAGCATCAGAGAGGGAAATATTTCCTATAAATGAAACCAAGGGTTTCCATTGTGGAAAGGTGGCATGGGAAAGCAAGGAATTGGGCTGGGAGGAATGGGCCCGAGTAGTTCTGGTACAGCTTCTGCAGTGTGTGGGGACAGGAAGTACTATTTCCTTGGAAGCCTGTGGTGAGCATCTTGTCTGACAGCCAGGGAAATGTTACAGAACAAGCTATAAATTCATGATGCTTTCAACTGTTTTTGGAGGCTGCAAATAAAACACGGCGCCGCACAAAACGGATTAACCGAGAGTACAAGAATGCAGATACCGGCCTCTGGGCAGAGCCCCGTGCATCCCACCTCTCCAGTTCATCCTCTTCTTCTGCTGCTTCCTCTGCTGATGGTAAAGAGCCCGGAAACCATCATAGGACAAATGAAATAAGGCAATCTGGGAAGAAGCGTGGCAGCAAGAGCAGCAGCAGGAGCAGCAGTGGCAGCTCTGCTAGCAGCAAAGCATGCAGCAGCAGCAGCCAAGACCACTCTGGGGACAGGCACTGCAGTGGGGACAGTGAATATTCCAACCAACAGGTAATTCACTCTGGCTGGATCTTTTTACACTTCTTATAGTAATTTGTTTTGTACATCAGGAAATTGTGCTCATAGAGCATGAACAAAAGAAAGATGAACTCTGGTTCTCTGAAGCATTTCGCATCAGAATTTTGACATTTCAGAATATTTCACTGTAAAATATTTAAAAAACTCAATTTTGTTTTGCTTTGTTTTCCATACTCAGTATGGAAATTTTTAATGCATTTATCAAAAGTTAGTTCCTTATTTTCTCTTGGGTCTTCTTACACACTATCTATTTTCACAGGCAAACACACCTGTTTACCAGTTTTTGTTTAAGCCAGCGGATGAACAGGTACATTTACTGCATATAGTGGGACCAGGGTGTACAACTACTCTTTCTGTCTTTGCTGCAATTAGACCCTAGTTCTCTGAGAGTAAAAATATGATAAATTGATTCTGCAACAACTTCCAGCGGTAGGCACCTGCTTCAAGGTGATTCTCTGTTGTTGCAGGACCCAGGAGGGGAAATCCTGAACATCAGCATCAGCTCTTCCTCTTCTTCAGCTAGTGATGAAGGCATCTCTAGAGCCACGTCTCAGGTGAGTGTCTTAATCTGCAAGAAATCAAAATATTTACTTTGCATTTCCAGCTGTTGTATATAACAGAATAGGAAAAATACAGTGATTTAGCATATTAGGTATACAGAAAGAAACGGAACTGTTTCTTGTTTTATAAAGGTGAGCACATTGGATGGTCATTGAATGTTATTTAATATTCACTCAATACAGGCTATTTTTGAATGAAACTGGAATGTATTGCTGTATATGTTGAAATTTGTCTTACTCAGTAAATAATTCACTATAAAAATAAGAACAATTTAGAAGTGCTGACCTGCTTGATCAGAATCTGGTTTCAGGTATATTTTTATTGTGTATCTTTCTGTAAAAGTTTAGGACTTGACTCTGCTGCTCATTTGTTCATTAGGTTCTCACTGAAGAGTCCTTCTGCTCATGTTAGCAGGACCGTAACAGGCCTTTGAAAAAACCTTGAGTAGGAGCATGGCTCCGACTCTGAGAGCAATCCAGGTGTTTATTCAGGAATGTGTGCAGGGAACATAGTTAATAGTACCTGGTCCTTCTACAAGAACTGAGGGAATCTGGAGCGGATTTTAACAAAGAAAAATTTCACACATTTCAGGCAATGACCTACCTGCCTACAACATAATAAGCCTTACTTTGCTGGGGCATCCCTTCTGCAGCAGCAGCTCCCAGTGGTTAGTGCAAGTAGCTTGGGGAAAAAAAGAAACCAGGTCGACCTTCTCCCCCACCATTTCTGTGCAGCTTAAATTCACCTCTCTTGTCCATCTTTTCACCATGTTACTACTTCCCTGAACTCTTTCTCAGCCACAGCCTTGTTCTTTCCCCACTTCCCACTAAACCCCATCCAGCTCTGTCTCACCCAATCCTTTGGTGTGTCTCTGTCACTCAGACCTGGCAGCACAGGGAGGACCTGCTGCCCCACAGCAAATTCCCCCTGCAGCTGTCCCCTGGCCAGGTGGGGACTCTGCCCACAGCTCAGGTAGGACACTCAGGCAGGTGCTGCTGCTGGGCACAAGGGCCCAGCGTTGAACAGGGCCATGTGCTGCTCCTCGTGCAAGTACCACACTTAGGACTGCACTGAACAGATCCCCCTGACAATACAAACTATCATGGTTTTAAACAGGTGGTCAAGCTAGTTTTATCAAAAAGCTATTAGTTTGACTGAATTTGGGTAAGAGAGCAGTGCTGAGCTGGGTCATATCAGTTCTTTATCCAGTACCATGCTTTTTTTGTTGCATTGAAAGTACTTTGCAAAAAAATTCCCAATACAGTTCTACTTGCATAGGTCATGCCAGTGGTTGTACTATTGTAATTCTAACGCTTTGTTTATGTCTTTGACCTCTACTTCCTCTCTGCTCACCTAAGCCTAAATTCTTGGGAGACAGCAAGCCACCGATACTGGCTGCAGTTCTTCGTGCCATCCACAGAAACAAGCAGCCAACAGGATTGCAGCTTGTCCTGTACACTGATATACAACCCAAGAGGTGGAGAATACAGATGTTTGGTTCAAGCATCACAGGACCAAGTAGATGGAAACTCTGTGCTGATGCTTCAGTAATAAATTACCGAAGAGTATCAGTAAGTTTAAAATATCAATCAGCTCAAATATAAATGAAGCATAAGGATCCTACTGTGTTTTATGCAAAAATTTATGTATTTCCCTCTGCTAGGGCTCTCTTAAATGGGGTAAAGATTGCCAGGACTACCACATTGCTACTCGGATTGCAACAGGACAATTTGCTGCTTATCCAGCTATGCAGATGAAGCTGGAGTGGCTAAAAGTGCCTTCAATAATCCGAACAACTGCAAGATGGTGAGATTTCATTTTAGTTTTTGAAAAATGTATGTCAATGCTCCAAATAATTACAGGTTCAGTTCTGCAATTTCCAAGCTGGAAAAATTCCCCTTAATCAGTAAGATATTATAAAATCACATTACATGTGTTTGCTTTCTCTGCATTCATTCCCTCAAAGCATACTGCATTTTAGTTTGCAAGAAAACCACCTGGGATGATGGGATTCACCTAATCTATTGTAGACTTGTAATTTAAAGTGCCTGATTTAGGAGATTGGTCTCCTGATGCTTCCTGATTTATGGAGGCTCAGAGCAGAAGCCTGACATTGGTTCTCGGAAGAAGTCAGGCTCTTACTTAATTTCCTAATGCAGGCACCTTGCCTCTGGCTTCTGAAGCAGGTGATACAAAAACTTTCTATAAGGCATATGCACATTAAATAAAAAATGTTTTATGACATTTAGTGTGAGAAAACTGTAGATCCTGGATTCTGTTCACGTGTGTCTCCATATACATGAAATACCTGTCACATTCATTCATTCATTGTATCCCTCCATGCATTTGCCTGCAATAACATATAGACCCACACCAAAGCCTATTTTTTGTCATAGTGCTACCAAAATACAGACATGTACTGAAACTCAGTTAACTAAACACACACACAACAAAATTTTCACATTAAAGGCATTTGGTTAAAGTCTTCTGAAGAGGGTAACTTTCTACATTGGATTGAATTACCAGAAGCTGTTATCTGCTCTTATTAAAGGAGATGAAACCATCCAATTGACTATCCTGGAGCAATGCCACAGAACTTAGTTTTTTTCTGCTCTGAGACTATGCCTTTTTATAAAGGATTATTTTCTGTATTTCTCTATTTGAGTCCCAAGCCTGTTTGGAACCTCATTTGTAGAGATCCCTCCATCAGCTTGTTGACAGTCTTAGTGGGAAAAGGATCCTTGCCTAAAGTTATAACTGCAGGACTGACATATCAATATGAAATATTAATTTAATATTTTTAGCATGTTATTATTTGGGGGCTTATGTAATTGATGCCTATTTTTAAGTCTGAATATGTTTAAAATAAGTTTGCCACACATTTCTTCTCATATCACTCTCCCATCCAGTCTCTCAAGATCCTCTGCACCAATTAAAAAATAAATTTGCCTGCCCCTCCTTCCATAAACAACATCATGTATCACCAAACCCTTATGCAAAACATGTCTAACACAGAATGCATATTGTTTTATGGGGGTATTTTCATGTGAACAAATAATAACCAATTTTTTCGAAGACAGAGAGTTTTAATCACTTACTTCATTTTTTTCAGGTTATACTCATTTCTTCCAGGAGCTGCCTATGTGCTTGGTTTTTCCCAAAGACAACAGCCTGGTCCCTCTCACCAGGCAACCTTGGTTATGGCTTTGACATCTCCAAGAACCTGTGATATTGTCTTTAAGCTGCCAGAGGTAATTATTTCCACTATCTTTTATCCTGAAGCAGTCAATACTCAGGAAATAGATGACTAATAGCTTTTTTAACACATTGATTTTTTTAAAAACCAAAAAAAACTGTAAAGAAACTGCCTTCACAAGACATTATATTCATGCAGTGGTTTTACTATCAAAATATCTTACAACACATTTGTCTTTCTTATGTAGCATGCAAGCATATGAAATAAGAAACACGTTAGAGAACAGCCGTCGTGATTGATAGCACGTTAACAATAGCTTATTACAAAGACCACTCCTCCCAAAATCTTCAGACAGATGATAGCTTTTCCTGTATTCTGGAAAAGACAGTAGTAAAACCAGGCTGTTGAGACAGCCAAAGAGCAGCACTTGATGTATGGGCAGAAAGAGGGTGTGCATCTCAGGTAAGCAAAGTGTTCAGCCTGAGAGCAAATGTGATGTACAGCTACCCAAAAAGCCGCAAATTGGTGACTCTCATTTACAGCAGTGCTGTTCCATTGGTTCCAGATGTGTCACACTGTAGAACTATTTCATGCTGTACACAGAGGACTTGATTTCTTTTTCACTCTGACCTAAATCCAGATGCTAATTTAGATTTCAGTCAGCACAGTTCTCTTGGAATATTAGAGGAAAATGCTACCTTATCTCTACACTGTACTTTGCATTTCCATTCATGTTTGTTTTCTGCCTGATTTTCAGCTCACAATTTATGACAGAGCCATCAGGCTTCCCTTGCCAGTCCCTTCACATCCAGGTATACCAATTTCAACATTACCATCCTCTGACTGGAAGGTCTTTTCCCAAGCAACACTTTCAATCATTGGAAGTCTTAAAGGTCAGCAAGTAACTATCTGCACAGGGATTGATTGACATTGCAAATTTTGTAAACATGACTTATACTTTGGATGTAACTTTTTTTTTTACTTATTTATTCATTCACTTAAAAATCAGTTGGATGTCAGATAGAAACAAATAATCTGTATGAAAATCTGTGAGGCTGCAAAGATATAAAGAAAAGGAGACATAACAGGAAGACTAAACCTTCAGTTCCATGCCAAATAGTGCTTCCAAATACATCCATTCCTGAATGCATCCATTTCAGTTTCCCTGAAGAAATTGTTTGTGAAGAAAACACATTGCAAAATTTGTGAGAAGGATATCTAAGTGACCTCTGATTTGGGGTGCTCTGCTTGATTAGCACTGTTATGTAGAAGCTGAAACAGCTTCAAAAATATACCCATTAATTTCAAATCCTGCACTCTGATTTTGAAGGGATTATTGTTTGATTAATGCTGTATTAAGAGCTAATCACATTATACTTACTTAGGGTAAATTTTAAAATTAAAAGCTTTATATAATCCTGCAATAAGGAGTCACATTTTGCTTGGAATCAGTGGGATAATATCATACCGTGCATATTTATAAGGCATCCCTGTCCAGAGCTGGGGGGTTGGAATTAGATGATCTTTAAGGTTCCTTCCAACCCAAGCCATTCCATGATGCTTTGGTATTTCTTTGGTAAACATCAAAACTAATCTGTATTAATTACAATTGTTGTAAAATAATTTCTAATCAGAGCTATTACAGTGAAAAAGAGAAAAGTGTAGTGTGCTGTTTTTTCCTTCCCATCTTCTAACTATTTCTAATCCTTGTTATAACCCAATAAAGGTATCAGCATTTTAGTGAACTTTCTCTAGTGTTAATGATATGTGAATTATTATCACCTTTTGTGAAATTCTTTTGACTACAACAAAGTTAGAAAAGCCAAAACGCCACAAACTGAGAGCTGCACCAGCACCAGCTGTGAGCAGAATTCATCTCACACAATGACTGAATCATGGGGGGTTGTGCTGCTGCCTGGGGACTGACAAAGTTCTACTTTTGTATTGCAACAAATCTAGTATTTCGTCTGACAGAATGAATTCACTTCTACATGGAAACATGTAGAACCAGAAGATTTTTTTTTTCTTTTAATTACAAAACTGAAATAAAATAGCTGTCTTACATAAATTATAAAAATGCTTACTTTTTACTGTTTTTTTTTCCAGGTCATTGTACAGTTTTCCAAAATAAGATCACAACTTTCAATGGAGTTCAATTTAACTATTCAATGCCTGCAAATTGCTACCATGTCTTGGTGCAGGACTGTAGTCCAGAGCTTAAATTCCTCGTGATGGTGAAAAGACTCAAAGAGTCTGCTGACCTTAAAGTCATAAATGTCAGACTCGCCAGCCAGTAAGTGATCAAAAACTTAGTAAAAAATAGATGCCAAGCTGAATATGTTATATGAATATGTTATAAATTGGTAGGGCAGACTGGTGTTAGCATTAGACTTATGCAGAAAGTACTGATGTCAATGGAAAGATATCTAGGAGTGTCACTGGGGTTTGGGGACATGGCATGGTTAAGTTTTGTGCCTGCTTTGCTCTCTCCTAATTCTTATCTCACAGAAGGAAAATAAGTAAGTCATGGATATTTTGAACCAAACCACTACACTTAATTGGTGTTTCTGCTCGGTTTATGAACTGAACCTGCCACATGACTGTCTTTTAAAAGTGCTTCTGAAATATATTTGAGGTTCACAGTAACCTAAAGTCTTTACTGCCCCAAATTCTTCATTCATTTGTTAGAATTTAACTGTCTCATTTCAGGATTTCGTGATTAGGCAGACACATAAACTATAAATCCAGAAGGAGCTATTGTAATCATTAGTCTGGCCTTCTACCCGAAACTAATAATTAGAACAAATTAGAACCCACACTCATTACAGCAGGGTTGTTGAGAAGTGGACATAGCTGAAAAGGGCATTACTTATCCCAGATTAGAGGCACTCTCTTAGGACATCTAGCTGGCACACAATGTTCTAATCTATTTGAAGTTAACTTAAGACACACTTTGTTTCAGCCTGGAGCAATCACCCCTAAATTGTATGGGATTATGCATATTAAAATCATTGTAGTGAGTGTTCTTCAAAGCACATAAATAGACTTTTATCTGTAAGGTTTCATTACCAGTAATTATTTATTTCTGAAAAATGTGTGCCTAACTGAGCCATAATGTTAGAGAAACAGAGGGAATCTAGTCTTCCCTGCACCTGTTTTGTGAAAGAACACAAGAATCTTTGTTTCGTAGACTGTATCTTTTGTGATAAAGACATTCCTCATCACTGAATCATTCCCGATTTTTTCATACAATTGTATGAATGTGCTTTTGATGTGCTTGAGCTTCATATTTCTTCATTAGAGCAAACACTGCTCTGAAGAAAATACTACAGTATACAGAGTGTTTAGGCTGTAAGAGAACTGCCCTAGGGAACCCAATCTTCCTTTGAAATGTAAAGCACCTTCAATTTATGTGAAGGTAATAGCAATTAGGTTTTTCTGCAGCAAGGTTCCTGTAGCCTGCTGTCTTCCTGCCAGAGCCGTGGCCACTCAGAGACAAGTACAGCCAGGGGAAGGTGTACGGGGAGCAATCCCCCTGGCACACTGTCCTGGGCCCCCTCAACCTTCCTCCTAAAGGATAGGAGGTGATTCATGCCAGAATGATATGAGCATCCTGCACGGATAGTTCTACCAGAACAGGAAATTATGAGCTGAGTAGGCATTTGTTTACACTAATTTCCTTTATTTAAAGTGAGGTTGACATGTATGTTTCCAATGGACTCATCCAGTTGAAGATTAATGGTGTCCAAGCCCCAAGAGATCTTCCATACACATCTAATTCCGGTAAGAGACACACCTTTATATTTAATCTTTCTGGATCTTTTGAAGAAGGAAAGGACATGATCCTTCAAACACTTCACAAGATAAAGATCATCTTAATTTGAGAAACAATTAGGTGATTTTAATACACTTCCATGCAAGCTTTTATAGTGGGTGGCAAGAAAGATGAGCAAAGAAAGAGTTGCTGATCCTGTGCATCTTTGCATAGACGAAAAAATGCAGGGCTGTGGTATGTTTTGCTGATCCCAGAGACCACAGAATGAGCATCTAGATGTCTCCTGTACAGCCACCCTTGTGAGTGACTTCAGCTTTTCTCAGGGCAGGGAGCAGTAGTCGTTCTCCTTCCCCCCATCTCTTTCAAGATTCTTTAGAGTGTGCATTATGTCCCCAGGAACTTAACAAATGGTTCAGGGTGGACCCTAGAACAGTCACTTCATTTTAGAAAATATCTTATTTTGCTTTTTTGTTGCAGCTGCAAGCATGCTGATCAGCAGTGAAAAGAAAGGACTGGCACTAAAAGCCCCAGATTATGGCATAGATAAACTATATTATGATGGGCATAGAATTGAGGTAATTTTTAAGTTACTTTCAGTGGGTTTACTTTCAGAAGAAAAGCATTTACATGCAACTTTTCTGTATTTCCACAAAGATTCAAGCTGCTTTCTGGATGGCTGGAAAAACATGTGGCATTTGTGGAAAATATGATGCTGAGGTGGAAAGAGAATATCAAACACCCGGTGGATATTTAGCTAAAGATGCTGTGAGTTTTGGTCACTCTTGGATCATCTCAGAAGACCCCTGTGCTGGAGGTACTAAGATTCTAACATCTATTAATATCATTGCCTTCAACTAATTAATTAGCCACAGGAACAGGTGATTTATATTAATTGTAGCACAGTCATCTCATTTTTTGGTTTTGTGATTAGTGGCCGCAGACTAAAAGAAGAAAAAAAACCCTGGTTTTCCTGAGGTTGGTAGTTCACTGTTTTTGTTGTGTTTTTTTTATCAAGATCTTATGCATTTTGTAGTTACCTGGAGTTTGTGTGTTCAACTTAAAACTCCTTAAGATGGTAACTTAGTATGAAAAGGAGGTAGTTTGACTGTTGACAAAAGTAATTTTATGTCATCTTTAATAGTTTCATTCTTTATTTTCATCCTGTTACTTCCAGGCTTTTAGTTTAGATTTAAAAATCATATCTACCCCTGACTATCAAACTAGAGGGCATTTGAGGTGGGAAAAACTTGTTTTAATTTCCTCGGGCTGAGATTAACACAACATGAAAACTTCAGCCCAGGGATGATTGATGGTTTTTGCCATCCATGTTCTACATAAAACCAACATGAATGTGTTGGTTACATTAGGGTGCCCTATACATTCTGTGTGGAACACAATCCTCTGGGTATGTGTCGGCCTTTTTGTAATGTGTTCTTAGACCAAGCTTCCCTGGGGTTACTGGTCCAGGAAAGCCTGGATCATAGCCTTAAGGACTAAACTATTCAGCCATGGCAAGGCAGGTATGATGCTACTCACAGTGCAGAAGTGAATATATGGATGTCTAGCAGCCACTACTGCCCTGAAATGAAGCACTGTCTTAGTTTAGGTAAAGTTGGGTGTCAGCTAACCAAGGTTTTCACATGTATCTTTTTTGATTTGGACATCAGTGTGCCACCTAGATCCCATCCGACAAGCCTCTGTCCTTGCAACTGTGCTTCACATGCCTCATTTTTTTTCACAGCCTGAGCCTTTAACAGAAAATTGATTCACCTCAACCAGATTAGCTTCATCTAGCTTGTCACTTGGTTTATCCATTGGTCTTAGTGTTTGCTAATTCTACAAATTAAGTCCAGAAAGTTATTTATCTAAACTCTGTGCAGGCTTTAAGAGGGTTCATGTTTTGTAGCTTGTAAACTGCAGCACAAATTTGTCAAAAGTGAGAAGCCGGTTTCATTTGAGAAGACAGCAACAAAATGCTTCTCTGTGGAGCCAGTCCTTCGCTGTGTAAAGGGCTGTTCAGCAACCCAGACTGTTCCCGTCTCCGTGGGCTTCCACTGCGTTCCAGCCGGTGAGTCTGGTGACCCTGTGCACAACACGACCAGTATGTCTGACTGGGATTCTGTAAAAAACCGTGAAGTGCACCATACTAACACAGGAGTTCCCCGATATATAACCAACCCCGCTCTTCTTCCTCCTTTAGACTCCGCTCTCAGCCTGGATGGGCAGCCTAGGCTGGACCAGAAATCCGAGGACGTCGTGAGCTCTGTCTCCGCTCACACGGCGTGTTCCTGTCAGCAGCAGGCGTGCCCGGCCTGAGCCCCCGCGCGGATCCGCTCCGGGTCGGCTCAGCCCGGCCGCCCGCGGGCACGGCTGGTTCGGGCAGCGGGGATGAGCCCCGTCCCCTCCGCGAGGCCGCTCTGCTCTGGTTCTTCCCCTGGAGATCTTGGAAACAGTCCTGGCACCCGTCCCCGGGGTGCCCTTTCAATAAACAGCTGCTCTGTGAACGCGCGCGGCCGAGCTCGTTTGTCCCTGCACTCGCGGCGCGCTGGGAGCGGCTCCGGCCGGGCCCGCCCCGGGCTCAGCCCGCCCCGGGGCCGAGGCTGCGCGGCCGCGCCGGCACCGGCGGCCATGGGGCGGCCGTGGGGCG